>NC_041405.2:104836157-104918657 GCF_900747795.2 Erpetoichthys calabaricus | reverse complement strand
TCAGTTATGGGGCGCACTCTCAGGCCGCTGAGGATAGTAGTGGAGGAGGATAGTGGATCTATCTATCTATCTATCTATCTATCTATCTATCTATCTATCTATCTATCTATCTATCTATCTATCTATCTATCTATCTATCTATCTATCTATCTATCCATCCCTAGGTGATCTAAAACCATGCTAGGAAAAGAATGCTTTAAATAGGAATCTTAGGCAATGAATAGATATCAGCCATCCACATGATACACCATACTTTGCACATATTAATGAGTTTAATAATAAAAAAAATTACACAACGCACATGTCCCTTTAGCCTAAGAGTATACAAAAATATATAGGACAAGATCCAAATTGTGAATGAAGGCACCAAGTGTTTGCGAGGTAGGATATGTGTTTTGGGAATACTCTATGCTTAAAACTGTATTGGGAATTATTTTTTTACTTCTTAGTTTTGCTTTTACAGTTACTCAAAATTGTCTGATACTAGTATTCGGAGTAACACCAGATGGAATTACACCGTCTAGAAATACTGTATTTGTTATATCTTACACTGTGCTACTCACTCATCCTCTCAATCTTAGCCATTTGGAAGAATCATATTCTACCTTCCATAAATCTGTGAAACTGATATCTTATTTTACATAACTTAAAAAACATCAAAATTTCTCTGTGAAAACAGTTCAGAGTCTTTCAGGATTTGTTAGGAGTTAATTAATTTTTTACTAAAATAAATAACATGGGCTCATATCAACCCATTTGATGCCACAGCATATCACAGGGACTACTGCATACTGGAACATGTGCTCACATTTGAGTAGAGGAAGGGTGCATATATTGATTTGTGTGTCTGGAAATAGTATTAATTGAATAATTGCTTTTTTGTGTTTAGTTAATTGTAATGACATATTATTATCTAATCAGTTTTAATCACACCAAGGCTGCAGGTGGGGGAAACTGGAGCCTACCCCAGCTAGGATAGGGCACAAGGCAGGAAAAGATATGCAAGACTGTGGACACTGTGAAGGAAACCGGATTACCTAGAGGAAACCTACACAGGCATGGAGAGAACATGCAAACTCCATGCAGGAAGGACCTAGGGCACAAACTCTGGTATCCTTACTGCAAGACAACAGCGCTACCTATTAATTGTAATGTGTTTCATAAAATAAATAAAGAAGTTTTTTGCTTTTATAGATAGATAGATAGATAGATAGATAGATAGATAGATAGATAGATAGATAGATAGATAGATAGATAGATACTTTATTAAACCTAAGGGGAAATTCACATACTCCAGCAGAAGCATACTGATAAAGAAACAATATTAAAGAGTGATAAAAAATGCAAGTAAAACAGACAATAATTGTATAATGTTAATGTTTACACCCCCAGGTGGAACTGAAGAGTCGCATAGTGTGGGGGGAGGAACAATCTCCTCAGTCTGTCAGTGGAGCAGGACATTGACAGCAGTCTGTCGCTGAAGCTGCTGTTCTGTCTGGAGATGATACTGTTTAGTGGATGCAGTGGATTCTCCATAATTGACAGGAGCTGCTCAGCGCCTGTCGCTCTGCCACTGATGTCAAACTGTCCAGCTCCATGCCTACAATAGAGCCTGCCTTCCTCACCAGTTTGTCCAGCATTCAATAGAGCCTGCCTTCCTCACCAGTTTGTCCAGGCGTGAGGCATCCTTCTTCTTTATGACACTAACTGCACAAAAATAATAATTTAATTTTTTGTAATACCATGATGCTTATTTGCAGACATGCAAATAAGAATTCCATTGTACAGAATAAAATGGTCTGAGGTGGGTTGGCACCCTGCCTGGGAATGGTTCCTGCCTTGTGACCTGTGTTGGCTGGGATTGGCTCCAGAAGACCCCCGTGACCCTGTGTTCGGATTCAGTGGGTTGGAAAATGGATGGATGGAGAATAAAATGGTAATAAAGATGAATTTGACTATAAGATATATAATAGAGTTCAAGTCTTGGGTGCTGCTGAATAGACTTTGCATCTTCTCTCCATGTTTGTGTGGGTTCCTCCAGGTACTCTAGTTTCTTCTCCAAAGACATACAGATTAGGTGGATTGGAAATGCTAAATTCCACATGCTGCGTGTGTTTTCACCCAGCAATGAGTGCTGTCCTGGGATTGTTGCTGCCTTGTGCCTGATGACAGCTAGGAAAAGCTCCAGCATCCCCACATCCCTGCTCTGGAGAAGAAGGTTTAGAAAATGTATGTATGATACAGTATATAAAAAGATTTGACTGTTTTCAATATTATCTATCTGTCCTGCCTTAGGCAAAGAATTTACTGGTATTTCTCCTTACGAGGAATAAAGTCCCTAAAGTTTCAAAGCACTGTGATCACACTCTCCATTGTTGTCTGGTTTCATTCAGCTATGGCCCACTCCAAAAATAAATGACAGCATGCTGAAAATAATTGGCTGTGCTCTTCCATCTGTTACAGACCAGTATGCATCTGGTGTCATAAACCATGTCAAAACCATCACTCACTGACTCATTCCAAAAACTTGCCTCTGGTAAATGCTTTACGCTAACTAACACTAATACAGACACATACACAGTTTCTTTCCCAGAGCCATAGCCCCCGAAAACCAGTAATTTAGCCCATCCTCCTTGCTTATTAGTTTGTTCTTAATGAAGGTGTGAGTATGTTTGTGTATGTACAATATATATACATGTACATGTGTCTAAACACTATTCACACATGCTTTCATTTGCTCATCTCCTTTATGACTGAACTATTCTGCAACTGTTTATAATGTGTGTTGTTTAACTTATGCTATTTGTATGTGACACTGTGTTATGTCATAAGCAGCTCTAAAGCTACCAAATTAAATTCCTGAGCGTCAAGTACTGGCAAATAAAAGTGATTCTGATATAATAGCATGCTGTTTGTCCATGGTGACTTACAGGGATGTGCTCCAACAACCAGTCTTTTTTTTGTGTCAACTTGGTGCTACTAATGTAGTAGCATTTGAAAAATATTACAATATATGGCCAATTTACATTTAAAAGGAAAACACAGTTTACCTGCCAACTTGACTAGCATGACGAGGGTGCAGAAAATGTATTGCTAAAAAGAAATGTTAACTAAAAAAAATGTACAAACAGAGATTAGCTTATTATTTATTTTGTGTGTGTGTGTGATTTTATGTAGCATTATTGTTTCACAAGTTTCTGCCAATATGATTTTACTATCGGAGATCTACCTGAAGGAGCAGTGCTGCATTCCTAGCGTTTGAACTGGTTGCATGTCACCAGATTTGGTGATACCTCCCTCTAGCATGTATTCGTTTTTATACGTTAAAATCTCTCGTTATCATATAGACTTTGATCAGCCCTTTGCTTTCTTTGGTGTGATCCACCCGATGCGCCCTTTGCAAGAAGGCATAAAGAGGCGTTAACTTACTGCTCACCAATAGTGGCAAAACGTAAATCCAAACCTCCGCCGCCAGAAGCGCCGTTCACAAAGTAACCAATCGCATCCAGTGCATGAATGCAGCCGCTGGGGGGGATTTCTAATAACCAATCCCTGGCCCCGTCTTAGTGCTGTTTGGCTGCCTAGGAAGCTTTTTTTTCCCGACGGAGGAATTCAGTTGATCTGCCAAACACTGGAATGTCAACTAGACTGGGCGCCATATTGGATTAATGACAACTGAAACATCCGCACTTGCCCCTCTGGTTTATTCCTTAAAAATCATTTCAGCTTTTCAAGCATTTACATCGTAATATCAAGCACACCCCTTGAATAAATGTCTTAATGTCCGAGCACGATCACCTGCTGCTTTCACATATAAAAATGTTCCAAAGTGTATTTTTAAGTCTTTTCTTCTCAGACTAATACGTTGTTTATTTTCCTACTTGCTTGTGATTTTAAACTGCTTACCCGGGGAACTCGGTATTTCGCGCGTAAAAATTCCAGCGCTCAAACGCCAGCTTCTTTACGCCTCTAATTTCGCCAAGGCGATTGGTCAAATAGAGCGTCAATCCAGATTTAGCCGCGCCCCACCCCCATTCAACCATTGGTCTTTAATGTTGGTGTGTTTTTACTACTCTGTTTAGTAAAATAAAGGGGGGAGTTGCAGTTTACATGCAGTAAACACCAAATTGCTGTACAGCTTTTATTTTTTATTTTTGTTTTTAACACGTTTTGACGGAATAGAGAATGCCTAAAAGAAAGGTAGGTAAACAAGTAAGGTTTACTTTTTTTCTTTCTCATGTCCGACGAGAGGATACATTCTGCTGCAAGTGAAGCACACGGGATTCAGGCAAGGCAGATTTAATCTTTTAAATTACTAGTAGGTTACTTAATAAGAATCTTAAGTGGAAAAAAAAAATCCGAATTGAACCGAATTGAATAGATATGCAACGGAAGGTGGCATTGTGTCGATAATTTAATTAGCTTCGAGTATATGAAGTAAGAACGAAAGGGTCGGTCTCCATGCTGGATTATGAACAAGCAGCCATGGTGCACAGTCCAATTAGAGTGGGAGTTGTTTGCCTGGCGGTGTGTTAATTTACAGTTTGTGGATTTGTGGAGGCTTAAACCATTGTTGCACAGCTCCCATTCATTTGTATTCAGTTGCATTCATCCTGTTTTTGCACATATGCGATATATTATATTTTTCCTCTTCGTCCATATTGGCAATGCCAGATGGCTGCTGTGATCGCTAGGATCCGCCAGGTGGAGCAGTGACCCTTTCTTCTCTCAGTTCTATTCTCAATTGGCACACAGTATAACAGATGGTGAAAGGCCTCTTATCAGAGGGATGGTGGAGGGCTTTTGTTCTGCCCTTTCTTTACCCTTAATGTGCATGCCCCGTTTTGATTATTTGGAACAGTATATGGAATTGTGTAACGTATGCACTAGTTTATAAAATTATTGTTTTTGTGTGAAATTAACAAATAATATTCTCTGTATATATTATAAAAATTTGAAATAAATAGTATTAACAACTGTGGTGTAAGCGTACGTCATTCACTCACTTTATCATGTTGGGTTGCTTTTCTATATTGGATTATTTTCCATTTACAACAAGTTTCAATCTGTGCTTTATGTGCAGTTAAGTCCCATATGATCACAAATTTCACCTCGACTCAAAAAACTAAATACTTTAAGGCTGTGACTTGAATCGAGATTTTTATGAAGGCAAGGTTTCCATGAAAAATCATTTACATTTTCTGGGGTAATGTTGTAAAAACAAATCACGTTAAAAACGGTCCGACCCTGTTACAAACCACTTATTTAGATTTAGTTAATCTCTCTTAAACCTTCTCCATTCCCCTGTAATTTTTTTTAGTATCATGGATTGCTTACTTTAGCGACTCTCAAATGCATGGCTTGAAACAATTCGCTTACCATATGCATGTCCTTTTCTCCCATCCAGAGTGGAGCTGAAGGAGATGTCAAGGAGGAGGTAAGTCTTGAAACTGAAAATTTCTCGTTTCGTTTCTAGTAGGTATCCATTTTTTTCTTTCTTTTTTTTTTTTCTTTTTGTCCATGCCAGAGGAAACTCATTCAGGTTGAAAATCACATGGTGCCTTAACCAATTCATTTTTATGAAGCTTCATATGGTTATGGGTATAATTTTGTCACTCTGACCAGTGGCCCAAAACATACCCAAAGTTGTCAGTGCACAGAAAGAACCATTTTTATTTAATTATTCTCATTGATTTAGTGAATTACTGAATATTTTAAAACATTCAAAAATGATTTCCATATTTTTTTAAAGCAGTACAAAATATTTTGATATTTCTGCCTCTTTCCTTACAGCACAGTACTATGTAATGTTTTGTATTATTTGTTTAAATTGTTAAGCCCTGTCCTAGCTAAAACAAATAAAATACATTTAGGCATCAAATTGAGAGTTGCTTACCAAGGAGGAGTAACAGTTGGTTTTAAGTTTAAAATTGTTGCCAAAATGTAGTTACTATTTAAAATATGTTTCAGTTTATCAGATAGGTGGGTTAGTTTACATGATTGTAGTCCATTAATGCCTGGTAAGTCTGAAATGGAGAAATGAAGAGATCACTTTTTCTGATCATGCTTTACTGCATCTGTGTTATTGAAATGCTATTAAATTCTACAATCAGAAATGTACATTTTTTGGAGAATTTGTCATTTTAAAACTTTAGTCAGTACTGGTTTTCAGATAAAATAACAGCTACAATGTTAATGTTTATTTTTTAGCCCCAGAGGAGATCTGCTAGGTTATCTTCAGTAAGTATCTTTATTCTTTAATATATAGTTTTAAACCTTGTGAGACCGTTTGCACTTATCAAATTGCTGCTTTGAGCATTAAGTTTACTATATGCCTTTTTCTAATCAGATGTCAACTTTGTGAGATATTGAATTTTTGCAGTGTTGGTTTGATATGTTGAAGACAAGTTTTTGACGGTCAATATGCATTGTCTTGTATCCTTCTGCTTCTAGTCCTGAGAAGTATAGGTCTAGAGATTCTTTTTTTTTTTTTCTCCGTTTTATCTTCAGTATCTGAAAATATTTGTAAATATGTGTAAAACTACAACCAGAAATAAAGAATCTTCAGGTAAAGAATATGATTCTTTGTTGAGCACTCAGCTTTGCAATTGCTAATAGTCTGTTTTTATTCGGTTTCTTTAGTTGTGTCATCAGTAGGTGGTGTTAAGTGCAAGGTGGCAAAAGTGCAGATGTGAGTTGTGCTTCATTGAAATATATAATACAATTATTCATTTGTGTACTCTTCTTACTAATGTTACAGACGCTGTATTAAGTATAGGGAATTTATTCACATATATTAATTTAAAAGAATAGGTGGAAAAGTTTTTCAGTGTTAATCTTTTTATTTTATTTTTAGAAACCAGCACCTCCTAAGCCAGAACCAAAACCTAAAAAGCCAGCAAAGGTAATGTACACTTTCAGAGCAACATTGACTGTTTGTGAGGTTGCAAATTCATGAACATAACTTGAAAATGAATCCCACACTTGGAATTAAATTTGGCATGGTTAAAATGGTTGAAGTACGTCAGATTTTGAGCATGATTGCTTCAATAGATATTTCTGTAAATGAATAACCTTTTACAGCTATATACAATGTCTGTCTACAATATATATTAATAGGGTCAAAATTTCAAAATCACAACTTTACATAGGGACTATCATGCTGATATTAACATGTCTTGTGTACATGGTTTCCTCTGTCATTTGTGTACATGGTGCATCAATCCTTTCTTCAATCACCAACAAAGGCAAAATTTACATACAATATGTATGTATATACTTTATAATGTGTGTGTGTGTGTTTTTAGTTTTATTGTCTCCTTGTGTGTTTGGTATCTTTCAAATCAGTTATTTTTTCACAGGTATGGTATATATAATGTACATTTTCCATGCAAAACTGTATTCTAATGTTAAGAATTTTTCTATAAATTTTAAAACATACTGTACATGGCCAGTCCTAGTGTTTTTAGTGCATACTTGCACTGTTGTGTAAACTTGAATGAGACAGAAATCTAAAATAATTTTTAAAAATATTGATTTATAATGTGTATGTATGTATGTATGTGTGTGTGTGTGTGTGTATGTGTGTGTGTATACATATATGTATATATATATGTATATGTGTGTGTATATGTATGTATAATATATATAATTGTGCTATACTCAAGTCTGAGTAATGTCAGATAGTAAGTATGTGCCAGTTTGAAGGTGCAAATTGCAACAAAACATGGTCTTATTGTTCAGGTAGTCCTGATTTTGTGGTAATACACATCTAAAAAGCACACTGCAATAGGAACAGATCTACAAGATAGCCACTTACAGTTACCATAAATATATACCAACATGATTATCTTGTGAAGATCGCAAGCAGATCGAACACTACAACTGACCTGTGGTCTTTTATCTTGGTAGTAGAACTATCATAAATGTTTTAACATGCATCTAAAAGGTTATTAACATGTTTTAGCCTTTACATTGACTATTTCATTTGTATGTTTTTATTTAAATACTTGTATATATTTGTCTTTGCTGCTTTGTAAAATTCTTTTTTAGTAACTGCACTTATTAGTTTGTAAGTCTTAGATATTTAATATTTTGAAATATCATTCCATATGTCTGATAAGTACATTTAAGTATAGTTGGCTTTTTTTTTTTTTTTTTCTGTTGCTTCCAGTATTTTACTTTGTAGACAATTTTTTGGTGATTGTTCGGTAATCAGCAATTTTGTGTCATTTGTCAGATTAAAAAAAATAGTTTTGGGCCTTGCATCAATGCTTTTACTTCAAAGATTAACTTTAGTAAGACCTGAATCATCACAGACAAGTTATTTCAGAGACATGGTCTTTGAATATTAACTTTCCTAGGTCTAAAATTTATATTTAACTCTTTAAATTTCATGATTGATGTGGCCAGTTTAACACCTTAAAAAATACTGTCGCATCCAGGGCCAGCAAAGGGGCAAACTCCCCAGGTGGTGCTTTGGTCAGGGTGCCATTTTCATTGTGTTTTTTTAACATTATGAAGCAATAATACAAATAAATCAAATGTGTAACTATAGAATTTTATACACATCCAGTACTATATTTATGTACTAACTTTTAAATTTTATGAAATAAAATTTTCATTTAAAGGTTTAACATTTCATGTTATGCGGTTCATGGATATGCCACATGTCAATATGTAGCACTCGTGTTCATATTATTAATTTATACATAATGGAATAGGTGCAGAGGAGGTGTTGCAGGAAAGGGGGTGGGGAGGGTTGATTTACTGCAGTCCAGGTGCAACGCTAGAAAAAAGTTGTGAAGGTAAAAATTACGTTATTTTCTTCATTTCATAGTTCTGTAAGAAGATTTAATCAGTCATATCACATTTGCAGGAAAGGGGGTGGGGAGGGGGGATTTACTGCAGTCCAGGTGCAACGCTAGAAAAAAGTTGTGAAGGTAAAAATTACGTTATTTTCTTCATTTCATAGTTCTGTAAGAAGATTTAATCAAAGTCATATCACATATGTGCTAAATAAGTTATCTTTGAGTAACACTAAAACCAAACTAAGTCTCTATTATCTCTCTGTATTTAACTCTACAGTCTGCTCCAGTTTGTACTTGCTCAAATAGTATTTTGTTAAAAAGTTCAGGTTTAAGGTCATTATATGCATTTTTTTAATCCTTTGTGTTGATTCTACATTAAATGTGATTCAATGTGTATTTACTTCATGATTAATTTTATAATTACATGTGTTAATGTTGGATGTGATTAATTGCAATTACTTACATACATTTTTGATTCCCAGCCCTGATAAATTTTCATTATAATGATTTCTGTTTTTAATACTGTGTGTTTTAAACTGATTCAGTGAGATGCTAAAAATAATACATTTCAGATCTGTTACATGGATTAACTCAAGAAATAAAAATTCTCATTATCCAAGTACTTCTAATTGAGTGCATTGACCTTTTGTATTTGACCTTCTATAACTCTTGGTGTGTGTTGTCCAACTATAATATTTGACAGAAGGTTTGCATAAAAGAAATTGCATTGGTTTCTGCCAGTGCGTTTTTTATGTTTTTTTTCTTTAAAGCTGTAAACACAGACTGTATTTGTCTTAAGAGCCATTCATAAAAGATAGTCCTGTTACTTCTTTAAACAAACTCCACGCTTATATTTTATTATGCCCTTCTTTTGACCTTCAGAGCATCTATTAAAAATGCACACACTTTTTTTTAGGTGCAAGGTGCATGCTTAATTTATTTTGAAGTAAAGCTCAAGTCACTGTAGTAGTGTTAGATTTGCAGAATGTTGGTAAGTGACTGAGGTAAACAAACTTGAAAACTGAATGTCATCATGAAATATTATTTCATTCTTTCATCACATTCGGTGACTTTCTGTATTTTAATTGTAATATATTGTTTATTTGGATATATGATACATAGTCATTTTTTTCTTAGATAACTGGAGAAACACTTTATAATATTTATATATGAAAAAAGTTTCAAGATGTAGGTTTTTGAACACCTTTGTTAATATATATTATTAGTTACAGTATTTTCTACCAAGGATTCTTTAGGATTTTATGAGCTTATTTCCAGTGTTTGTTTAGTTTCATAGAACTCTGATTTTAAATCTGACTGACATTTAAAGAAGGTAATCCTTTATCACTGTTGTATGTTTTTCGTCTACTTATTCAGAGTGGATGAAAAAGAATTCAACAGGAATGAAAGTTTACATTTGTCACGGTTACTTTAAAGAAGAAATCTGTATTCCAGAAAGAGAAGACTGTAAATGACAAGAAAGAGGACAAGAAAACTACAACAAAAGGGAAGAAAGGTGCAAAGGCAGAGGCAGAAGCAAATGAGGAAAACCACTCTGAAAATGGAGATACTAAGACAAATGAGGTTGGTTCTTCCATTAGGATAATATCTTTTCACCTGCTAAGCTGAAGAATATCCTTCTTACACAATGAAAAACAGTTCATTTTCTTGCAAGTCCATAGAAAAGACTGCAATTAAAATCTAGATACTACTTGGCCATTGCATATATTATATACTGTAGATTATTTACATATATGTGCATGTACTGCATGTGTTTGAGAAATAATGATAATTATTTAAATGAATTAAAACATTTTCAATAGTCTATTACATACAGTAGCTAAATTCATATAGCATTTACAGAACCGGTTAGCAAGTTACATTAATTGTTGCAAGTTTATTGTAAAAGATTACTTGTTGTTTGCCTTATTTTAAGAGTGTAATTTTGGAGAGTGGTCTGTCTTGAATAAACGTGCTATTTATTGACCAACCTGAATGAGCTGAGCACTGATGATTCTGATATTCATCAGTGTTAAAGCCTTCTGAATTGACATCACAGAATTAGTTGTCACTAGAAACTTCACCTTAAGTTAATATTCATAGACATAAACATATTTTCTTAGTTTACTAAAATCTATGTTCTTAGTTTAGGGTAGCCTATTTTCTCATGATTTTTTTTTTTTTGTAATGCATTTCTAATGTAATATACAACAATCCAGGCCCTGTATTTCTCAATGGTATTAAGTAAATGCATGCTAATCATCTTTGTTCATGTTTTAAACATTAACCGATACAATGGCAAGCAAGAAGAATTTTAAATTGACATCAGAATGTTTGGTAATGATGTATATTGTGTGGCACTAGCCCCGGACACAAACAGGCAGACATGTTGTAATCACCACCACACGTTTATTTACAAAGTCTTTAAGTGCTCCACAAACCCCAATCTTCCCCAAAGACCAGGCCAACCACACTGCCTCTTCGGACTGCCTCCTTCTCTCTTTCTCTCTGACCTTGTCCTGCTTCCACCCGACTCCAGCACCGAATGAAGGGAGGCTGCCCCTTTTATCTCTACCCGGATGTGCTCCAGGTGTGCACCCGCAATCCCGCGGACACACCCCAGTGTGGCGGAAGTGCCTGCTGTCCTCCTGGAAGCACTCCGGGTGTTCCCTCTCTTCTTCCCCCCCAGCACTTCCTGGTGTGGCGGAAGTACTGGGGTCCAGGGTCCTTCAGGCAGGGGGACGCCCCCTGGCGGTGACCACGGGCCCCTGCAGGGTTGGGCTTCCAAGCCCTGTACCCGTGGCCCCCAATACAACCAGGGCGGTTGCCCCATCATGGTCTGGAGGAGGCATGAGCCCTCCTCCTGTCTACCCGGGCCAGTAGGTATCCCAGCCAGGTGCCACAATTGTTACAACCATGAGCAAACCTTTCTAGGGATGACGTTGTTTATAGTTCAATATATCTGAAAGCTTGATAGGGTATATAAAAAAAAAAACTTGAATAATGGCTTAGCTTGCTGTAGAATTTCTTTATATTTGAATAGTTAGTTATAAACTTCATCTTCTTACAGGCTAAGTCTCCTGAAAACTCAGAAGATAAAGAAGCCAAGTCGGAGTAGCATCACTGTCCCTCACCTGTTGCTGTTGTGTGGTACCCCAGTGTCCATAATGTATTGTAGACAGAGGAATATTTTTATCAACAATTTTTTAAATACCGGTTTTTAGCACAAAGCTAATTAAGGAAGACCTTGGAGCTTGGGAATGTCAAATTTACTTTAAAACAAAAAAGAAATAAAATCAATTTTTATTTTAAAAGAAAACTTTGTGATTGTAATAGTTTGTATGGATTAGGGAAGAAATTACAGTGATAGGCCTGACATGAGTGAACCCCTTGCCTCCCCAAACCCTACCGGTGTCTTTTAATTCAGTCTTTGATATAAGCTTTCCCCTAAATGTGGACTTTGTTTGTTTCAAAAAGAAATATTGCAGCCTTTCAACATTCCAGGATGTTTGTAGAGATTTACCTTTTTAATCAGGTATAAATTAAGCTTGATAAGAACATGAAAGATAAGCTATAAGGGAGGGGGTGACAATTTTTTTTTTTATGATTACATAATATCAATTAAAATATGCAGCTGTCTGTGTGCTCCCTCTATTTTAAACATTTATTCTGGATGTATGTTAATAAAATGACTCCTTGAAATTTTCCTCATTCTGCATTGTCTGTTTGTTTCTTTATAGTATCTGGTACATCTCTCATTCTATTGTGCTCTAATTTTCCATCTTTTTATATAAAGGTGAGAGCATGTTTTACAGTGTAGTTTGTTACATCCCCATCATTTCCATAACTCGATTTCCCTGGTCATTTGTGGATGCAAGGTACAAGTAAACCTGTACAAGACCCAAGTTTCTCTTGTTGTAAACAAAAACAGTAACACAAGGAAAAGTTAAAAAGAATGGAGCTTTGACAAAGGACTCTGGAATACAGGACAAAACTGCAAATTCCACACATTAAGACCCCCAGTCTGAATATGAACTGGAGTTGAAATATTGTAAAATGACAATGTTTCCCACTGACCAACTGTGTCGTGTTTTTTTTTAAACTGTAATTTCTCAATTATGTTACAATTGATACTGCCTTGTCTAGAGTGAGAAGGATGCTAATTCAGAATAAATTGCATTTCACTTCTAATGCCAGATTAGGACAAAAGGATGTGATTGCATATTGAAAACCTAAAGGAATACATTTGTCATTTTGTATCAGTAAAATAAACCATTGTTTATTTGTCCCAAACTGAAATGCTATATTTTTAACACAACAGCAACCTTTTTTTTTTTTTTTTTTTTTTTAAGGAAAAAAAGTTTTGCCTTAACTACTGCTGATCATTGTGCACTAGAATATATTTTTATTGAGCATTTTAAACTTTTCTCTTTTAAACCGAAACATTCTTTTATATAGAAAAGTATGTCTTTAAACACGCACAACTTTATTTCAGCACTTATTCAATTTAGTCAAGTTAATACGAAGTCCTGTACTGCTGTTACGGGAAACAGACTTGTGGTTTTAAAATATTCACCACAACTCTTTGGCAGGCAGCAGTTAATAACACAAATTATATTACAGAAAACACCTTTCCCATTAGAGTATTTCACAGATTTTCTGAATGAGGATGTTTGTTGTTTGCATGTTTTCCCCATGTCTGTGTAGTTTTTCTTCAGGGTCTTTTATTTGCACTCATACATCAGAGGTGTGCGTATTTTGAATAACTGGCTGCTCAGACAGGTTCACAAGCAATTTCTCTTTTATTCCTTTCTTCTGAGATTAAATATTGAAAACTAGTGTATTTTGTGGCTGCCATTTAATTTTGACATTAAGTGACTTTTTTTTTTTTTTAACTTATGGATTACATTTATTGGTGTCACTTGTACTTTGAGTATACATGTCACCTTAGACCATGTTAATTTAGTTATGTCAGTCTACCTTTTAATGTTGCATTCATATTAGTTCATAGTAAAATTAAATATAAACTTCTTACTTTTTACTAGGCAGTTGAAAGTTGACAAACATTTATAGCCTTGGGCCGAAATGAACTGATGCTGTTTAGTTAAAAATCATTGCTGAGAGGACAACTGTTACATAAAATGGTTTTATGGTAAGAAACACTTTACTGGAATTTGGTTTCTTTGTAAATCAAACATCTTTGCTCATTATTTTTACTTATTACAAACATAATGTCCTGTAGAAGAAATACCTGAAAATACCTTTTTCCATGATATCAAGATCTTACAGATTCTGCGCACAGATCTAGTGAGTCGTCCTAATGATTTATAATTACATGGATGCTCCAAAAACCGTGTATGCATCACAGAACGTGTTTAAGCTTTATTAGAATTTTTTATTATGTGTTTGTTTTATTGCTTTTTTCATATTTTCACTTTTTGCTTGTTTTCATTTTAGTGTTGCCATTTTTAAACTGCGGCCCCCATTATCTTTCTTGTATTAAACACCATTTTGCTGTGATCCCAGTTACTAACTAGTCTAGGTGGCTCACCACAATGTAAAGAAGTTGAGCAATTTGTTGGCTTGTTGTAAAAAAAAAAAAAAAAAATTGTATGAGAGTTGTTCTATGATAGGACATTTAGAGAGGTTGTGTTTTCAAATTTGCCTCTTACTACCCACAACAGTCATCATAGTTCATTTTCATAGTATCGGATTATCTTTATCACAATGGAGTAAAGAAAACAATACACATAAATGTATATTCATCCTAGCTTTTTGTTGTTTGTGTGAAATGAAAGTAGAGTAAATGCACACATTTGTGTTATACTCCTATCCATCCATTTTCTAGACAGTCATTTTCCTTTACTAGGTTTCAAGGTGTCAGAACCTCTCGTGGCAGTCTGGGCACAAGGCTTAACTCATAATCATATATGCTTCTGGCCAAGTCAGAAATGTTAGATTAATCTAACAGATGTGGACTGTAATTTCAAAAACAGTAGCGGTAGCACAACGCACCACTTTACAAGTGACATTTGCTCTTTTCCATCTTGGTTTCTCATATACTGTATTCTTATAAAATATATTTTCTTGTGCCTTACATTCAAATGACTCTAAACAGTTTATATTTGGGATAAAAATATGTGAACTGGAGGAATAACTTATTTTCAGAAATATGTATTGGTATTTGGGTACATTTTAAAAGAGTACATAATAAATGTTCATTTTAGAATGTGTAGTTAATTACACACAAAGTAATTTACTGTTGCTGGAGAACTGTTAAATACATCGTTTCCCTTTTTTTTTTTTTTTTTTTTTTTACATGATTTAGCTATATTAAATGTGGCACAGACAAAAGACATTATTATTTCCATAAAAGAAAACTGGGGCATAAATATTAAATTAATTGTATTAAGACTCGGTGCCCTGGTGGTTGTCACAAGAAAGAAGGCACTTTTACTGCTGGGGATGCCTTTAAGCCAGTGTGCTAGAGAAATACATTAATGAACTGGAGCGCAATGAGTTCAGCCGACTTACATAAAAAGCTGTGCTTGCATTGTTAGTGGAAATGACATTCCGCAAGTATATTCAGTCCAATTCAGTGCTGTAAATTTAAATTTCATATTTGCGTCTCTGTATTAAAATTGCTTTTCAGTTAATAGAGTTCATAAAAATTATGTAGCAAGTGATAAACAAGTTCTTCCTTCTCTATTCTAAACCTGCTTTGTCTACTAAAGGGTTGCACTGAGACTATCTCAGTAGGTTTTCGCGAAAGGCTGAAAACAACCTGGGTGGAAGAATAATCCATCACCGGGCCTGCTGACACCCTCATACTTAACGGTTATTGGAACGTTGTAGCTTGTTTTCCTAAAATTTTATTTCAGAGATAATACAACAAAACACATGCAATTGCAAATTCGATTTAGTGATCACTTTGGGATGTGCCTGTAAATTAGTAGCAATAACCACTACAGATTAACTCTGTAATTCAGATCTGGAATAAAATGGTCTCACAACACAAAGAACCTCAAACTAAGCTGTTTTAGTGTACAGGGGGGTGGGGGTTTATATGGACCTTGGAGAGATAGATGATGTCTCTGCTAAGAAGCAGAGTGAGTGTGTCTATATGTGTGTATTAGACAGAAGGGTGGCCTGCTCCTGTGTTTAAATTCATTGGCCTTTATACATTTACATTTTACATATATACAAGTGACATACAAAAGAGGTCAACATAATCGAGTCCCCTGTTTTGCAACAAGTGTTACAGGACAAGGTTACAAAATTGATTTCCACAAGCAAAAAGCTTACAATTAAATATAAGCTAGTTACACTTCTTAGATTTGCAAAAATTAACATGTTGGACAGAAATTCACCAAACACGAGATTCTTCATCAAGCACATCTTAAATGCATTGAAGGCGTCAGAGTTTCGATTAGAAGTGTGCAACTTTTTCCACCAGCCAGGAGCTATATGAAAAGAGTCTGCACTGAGATTGGGAAAGATCCTGGCTTATACCGTATTTATATCACGGAATTGGGAAAAGTGTGTGCAGTGTCGTCTCTGACTCCAAGTGAGCGGTAGTGGTATGAGGTGGAATCAGTGGCATGAATGTGCAAGCAGAGGATACATCAAAAGAAAAAATCAAAATAAATAGAAGCGCGTGGAAGGAGCTTTGGAAGATTGCAGCAGGGCAAGCACTACTAACTACTGCATACTGGGAACACCCCATAAGACCCGCTGTTTTGGAGATGCTCTGACACAGCTGCCTAGCCATTAGACTTTGCCCCTTGCCAAAGTTGCTCAGATCTTCACACTTGTAATTTGTTCTACTTCACGCACATCTCCTTCAAAAACTGACTGTTCCCTTGCTGCCCGATATATCCCAGTCCTTGACGGGTGCCATAGTAATGAGATGATCGATGTTATTAATTTATCTTGTCCGTGGTTTTAATGATGTGGCTGATTGGGGTATAAATAACTGAGTGGTAAGCAGGAGAATTCAGATTTTTAGTAAGCACAATAACCTTAAAACCATATTGTTAATGTATTCTTTGCATTTACTAAATTTTACCAAATTTCAAACAAGGAAACATTAATTAACAGCGATATCTCAAAATGAATTTCAGACACCTTAAAATGGAGTTCACCTTTTAACTGCTTGTGTATTTCAAAATATGTTAAATACACTGTGAGATATCACAAATTGACCTTCAATGCATTTTAAAATATCTGAAATTCATTTAGTGATACCTCTATAAATACACATCCTGTAAAATTTCTTATCCTTTAAAAAGGACTTCCTGTCTTTTTAAAGATATCTTGAAATCTATTTGAGATATCTCAAAATGAGCAGGAAGCTATTTTGAGTTACCTGGAAATGCATTTCAAATATCTAAAAAAGGAAGCTACTTTGAGATATAGTATCTAGAAACTATTTGAGTTATTTTGAATTGTATTGTAAACTAGCAAAATACCCGCGCTTCGCAGCGGAGAAGTAGTGTGTTAAAGAGGTTATGTAAACATATATATACATAAACATACTGTATATACATAAACTAGGGGGCTCCGCCCCCTGCTCGCTTCGCTCGCCAACCCCTGGTGTTGGGAATGACAAAGAGCGTGATGAATAAATGAGATATAGAATAGTGTGACGGTGTAGATGATGCAAATAGAAAGCAAACAATAAAGTGTGTGGCACAGTGTAAAGGTTTATTGGAAAATTTCTTTGTACACGCCGTTTAAGTGTAAAAGGTAATTCCAGGTCAGAACTTGTAAGGTCAATGAAGATGGTCATTATCGTGATCAGAGTCAACTTTGTCAGAGCTTAGAAAGAGTTGTGTCTCTCCAGGAAGTAATGGAATGACTTGGGTATTTATGTTTTCCACATTAATATCTTTTGGACATAATATAGTGCGTTGTGTTAAAAGGGGCATTTGGTCTAATGAGATTGCTGTTCCAAATCTCTCTGTAACTAAGTCGTCGCAGATAAAGGCTTGAGGAATTGTAATAATATGTGGCTGAAGTCCATCTGTATTGGTGAGTGTACCATCTCTCAGTTGTAATAAGCAATTGTTATGATCTGGTTCTGGACATCGTATCTTTTTTACTAACTGTATCTTTTGAAAGCAATGCCAATTGTCTGCGTATTTTAAGGTGCACTGAACAATAGCTGAGTGCATGGCATCTGGAAGAATAGCTAATCACTGTTTAAAATCTCCTCCTAATAAAAGTACCTTTCCTCCAAATCGAATATTATTATTCATAAACGTTTGTAGAAGTTTATGAATGGTGTTGAGTAAGTGACTTCATGCCATTGTACATTCATCAATAAACAACATTTTTTGAAGACGGATGTCACGTGCAGTGCCACCGTTAATGTTCATAGTGGATACCGATTTGTAGGATTTAATGCAGTTGATAAAGATTTCACTTTCAGGTACATCGTCAGTTAGAATCTTCTGTAGATATTCAGTATATGAATGTAAAGGAGGCAGTCTAATTTGACCCTTTTGACAACAACGTCTAAATGTATTACTTGTATTGCCAGTTGTTTCTTCAGGGAAGTGAACTGAATGACAATGATTGCAAATGACATTCATTAATCCGAATGAATTTTCCCGGTGTATGTTTTGCTTGTGCCGTTTGAGAGGCGCGTTGTTGCATGTGTAGTATTTGGGACGTGTTGTTTTGGAGCTGTAATCGATTTGCCTGTGCTGTGTGAGACGCCCGTTGTAGCCTTCCTTGCCGTTAACGTATGTCTGAGACGGGAGGTGTTTCGTTTTGAATCCGTGCCTGTTGCGATGCAGCACTTTGATTGATAGTTTGCGTCATGTGGATCCAGGATGTAGATTTGTGCATATTTGCGTTGTTGATTTGTTTCAGGGTGCACTGTTCCAATGCGATGCAGTATTTGTGCACATATGGGAAAGCAGTATGGGCCATTGCCTTTTGGTGGCCTGATATTTACTAAAAGCAAATGAACTATTGTAGGATCTAACGCAGTTCATAAAGTTTTTACTTTTAGGTACATCGTTAGTTAGAAGCTTTAGTTGAGCTTTGCGTTTTTGGAGTCGAGACATTTTTTCTTTTAGAAATATGGATAAGTAATAAGGAGTATTGCACTCACTGTTAATATGGAGACTTTTCTGCGGTTGAACGGTTAATAGTGCCTTATTGTAATGAGATCCACCTATGCTGCATAGCCGTCTATTTTGTTGTTTCTTTCGTGTTCGTGTGTTTGTTCCTGTTATTCTTTCCTTTTCGTTTTGTACCCGTGACCGTGTATTCATGACTTGTTTCTTTCTCAGCATCCGAAATATGGATAAGTAATAAGGAGGGTCGCAGTCACTGTTAATATGTTTCCTTTTCTGCAGTTGAACGGTTAATAGTGCTTTATTGTAAGGAGATCCACCAATGCTGACACCTATGCCGTCTAGTGTGAAGGTGCTGACGTTCACTTTAGAATATGTGGCTTTGGGTGTGACTTCTTATGGATGTGGGGGGGGGGGGATTGTTGAGGATTGTTGTTGCGCGAGCGTCTTCTTTCTTTTTGTGTTCCTGTGTCTTGTTGAATCCCCCTCTTGGTGTGTGTCCCGACCGGTGCATGTAGGTGGGGGGGGTTTGGGGGGGGATGCCTTGCTGTTGTGCGCGAGCCTCTTTTTTTTTTTTTTTTTTTTTTTTTTTGTCGGGTCTAGTTTCGTGTGCAATGTGTTTCGTGCTTTTTCCTGCGTTTGACTTTGCGCCTCATTTCTCCTTTTTGTATGTGCTCACTCCTTTTTTCTGTGGTCTTGTCCGCCACTCGCGGCCCCTCATCCGCCTTTGTCGCCCTCTTTTCTCCGCCTTTCTCCGACTCTCGCGGACTCTTTTTGCGCCTGCGCCTCTCGCGGCCCCTCATCCGCCTCTCTCGCCCTCTTTTGTCCGCCTTTCGCGGACTCTTTTTGTGCCTGCGCCTCTCGCGGCCCCTCATCCGCCTCTCTCGCCCTCTTTTGTCCGCCTTTCTTGGCTCCTCAGCCGACTCTCGCGGACTCTTTTTGCGCCTGCGCAGTACGTCTTTTTGCAGCTACGGCCCATGGCCGGATGTGCCTGCGTCCATCATCCGGTTTAGCATTCTCGGTTAGTAATATGGATATATACATATACACATCCACATATATATACATATATCAACATATATATACACATACATATATACACACACACATGCAGACACATATACATATATATACATATACATATTTGTATATCTACATATATATACACATATACATATACATATTTGTATATCTACATATATATAAACATATACATATTTGTATATCTACATACATACACATATATCTATCTATCTATATATATATATATATATATATATATATATATATATACACACATATATATATACACATAAATATATATATATATATATATATATATATAGCTGATCACCCAGTGGATTCGCTGATTGAGTGCAAGAGAAAAAAATAAAATGTATGTATAAAATAACTTTAATTGCCAAATTTATTTTTCCACAAATAAAGAGCACTTACAATAACATAGAAATCAATATAAACAACATTAACATCATTATCATTTGAGAATATGAAGTAATATATAAGAAGCACATTGCATATAAATATAAATTATTAAACATTAAAATGTTCTTCTATAAAACACTACCGTGGCTATTCGTTTGTCTGTCCAGGATTTTAAATCAGCTGTAGCTCGCAAACCGTTTCACCTATTGACTTGAAATTTGGTACACAGATACTACGTCACGTGTACTATTCGCTTTCCCACATATGAACACATATATATATATATATATATACACACACACATACATATAAACACACATACACATATATACTTATACATACATAGTGCGTTGCAACACGGGCTGTGATTGTTACATGGGAGGGAGATGACAAATCACAGCTTCCCGCTTTCTAATCGGGCTTGTGATTGCTGCTTTGACGGATGCCCAGATCCCACAGTATTTCCCCTTAGGAGAGGCGTTAGGCAAGTGTAATTGAATAGCGGTGCTGCAAGTTATTACTCTTTTTATCTTTATTTTATTTTATTGTAGAATCAACTCACAGCTGAGCGCACCAGTGCGTGCGTGGCGGATGCGTACGGCTGACGTTTTCATTGTCTACCACCTTCGCTAATCATTCTTGAGGCAGATTGAAGACTTAAGTGCCAGCTTAACTGAAAAATGAAAGAAAACATATTAAGTTTTAAAACAAAGTCAGTTTTAACGGGGAAAAGATGCTGACGAAAGAAGAGAAGCAGCGGGACGCTAGGGTCAAGAGCTGCTCATTAAGCAGCAAGCGCATCAACCTCTGAGCAAACGAATGGTAAACGTACAGAGAAAGAGGATAAATACTATGAATGGTCATGTCAAGTGTATTCACTCCACGTTATCGTGCAGTGCGCTGTTACTGGTATTTTGATAAAAGAATCTGAATAACATATAAGAAGCGTATAAATTATTAAACAGTAAAACATTAACATTTAAGAAGTAAAGATACATTGAGTACTACTGTAGTGCTTTCGGGTATAGTACATTTTTTGTTTGCCCATTACATGCATAAATGTATACATTTTTTGGTGTACCTACCCAAGAACACGCGACATGAGCCGGCAGTTAAAAATTTATCGCTCCAGCAATTTTAACTCTGTTACAAAGTCATCTAATATGGTATTGCAAACGGCAGCAGGAGCGTTTCTATAAACTCAATTTAAACTTACTGTTTACACCGTGCTTTGAAGATGCATAGTATGCGACACGTGTTTCGCCGTAATTGTGGGCTCATCAGGAGTACACAGTCACTGCACTCCCTTACGGGAATCGATCCTCGGACGTAGAGGCGAAGCCCCTAATGTTGTGCCACGGCGTGAGGTTCGTTCATTTGACAGCATGTAGATTGGGGTAATTACATTGCAGGCATTCGTAGTCTGATTCACAATCTGATTGTATGGGTGGTTACCTACCAGGTAACGCTTGTGGTTGGTGAGCAAGTCGGCTAACTTCTGCCACGGTGCCCTCTTTCAGTTGCGAGAAGCAGAGCATACAATGGTTGAAATAGTTTAATATATATAGCAAAATCACCGCGCTTCGCAGGGGCGAATATGGTATTGCAAACGGCAGCGTTTGTATAAACTGAAAGTTACGGTTTATACCGTGCCTTGTTTCATCTTCTTTTCCTACCTTATCAATTGTGTAATGTGTTTTTTGAACAGGTTTCATTCATGGAAGTGATCACTCCTGCTGCGTTCAGTCACTTCACGTGAGCCACTCTCTTGTGTGATGTTGCGATGTCCACGGGTTTATTTAATGTTAGCTAAGACCCGGCAGTTAAAAGTTTCTCGCTACAGCAATTTTAACTCTGTTACAAAGTGATGCAAACTCTCGTTTATACCTCGTGTCTTCTCATTAAACTTGTATCTCGCGAATATGGCATTGCAAACGGCAGCGGGAGCGTTTCTATAAAGTTAAGGTTACGGTTTACACCGTGCTTTTTTATACCTCGTGTCTTCTCATTAAACTTGTATCTCGCGAATATGGTATTGCAAACGGCAGCGGGAGCGTTTCTATAAAGTTAATTTAGACTTACGGTTTACACCGTGCTTTTTTATACCTCGTGTCTTATGAAGATGCTTGTATGCATCACTCACTCGCTTCTTATTGTTTCGCTGCCTTGTCAATTGTGTAATGAATGTTTTCTTCTGCGCTCTTTGGGGCTCCTCCTTCTTTTCTACGTACTGAGTTCACAGTCAGTTCACGTGATTACGTGGGAGGCGTGATGACGCGACACGCAACTCAGTCTCCTACGGCCATCTTGCTGCCTACCATTACAGTATATGGACAAAAAAGAGGTTCCAGTTATGACCATTACGCGTATAATTTTGAAATGAAAACTGCCTAACTTTTGTAAGTAAGCTGTAAGGAATGAGCCTGCCAAATTTCAGCCTTCCACCTACACGGGAAGTTGGAGAATTAGTGATGAGTGAGTCAGTCAGTCAGTGATTGAGTGAGTGAGTCAGTCAGTGAGGGCTTTGCCTTTTATTATTATAGATATCTGAAAATGATGTTCACATATCTTGAAATAAGTTCATGTTTTTTATAGGTATCCTAAAATGTATCTGAGATATCTTGAAATGCATTTTAATATATCTGACAAAGAGCAGAGACTCAATTTATGATATCATAAAATGAATTTGAGATGTCTAAAATGTATTTTAGTGACTCAATAAGAGTATACAGTGTGGGATATGGCCAGCCGTTCATCCCGGTCAATACCCCCAGGCCGCCAGATGGAGCCCTCCCTGCAACATGGAGGTGCCCCGAATTCCAGCAGGGCCTCATGGACATTGGAGTTTTAATGCACAACCCTGCTGGATACCATGGGGGCAGCCAGGAGTTGCTGCAGGGAGGCCCAGGGTTTTATATTTTCCATATAGCCTGGAAGTATTTCCAAGTCACGGGAACGGAAGAAATGATATACTTCCGAGATGAAGAAAAAAAGAGAAGTTTTTACCTGACCCAGAAGTGCTGGATAATCACATGGACTGAGGGCTCAGAAGCACTTCCGGGTCGAGGACTATAAAGGACTGTGGGAAATCTCAGACGTTGAGCTGAGTTGGGAGGCAGGGTGGCTAAGCGTCTGGGAGTGGAGGATTGTGATTTGATTATGAAGAATTGTATTGTTTATTGAGTATTGTGGAGTGGAGGGTGCTTTGTGCACATTATTATTATAAAATAAATAATTCTTGGACTTTTATCTGGTGTCTGGGGTATTGTCCGAGGGTTCAAGGGAGCGAGAGCGCCCCTATCTGTCACAACAGTATCTGAAATATATTTTAAATTATCTTTATTACATGTCCAGATAATTTTAAAGTAAAATCCAGACCATTATCTGTAAAGCTTTTTAAACATATTTTAAATGCATTTTCAGATCTCTCTATTATAAAAGAAAATCTTGAGACGAGACTTTTGCCAAGAGATTTTTTCAAGTCCCGCCCTCCTCTCAACCTTTTTCAACCACGGTCTTCTCACCTCTCATTCTGGTGAATGCTTTTGTAAGACACAGTTCCTGCTCTCTCAGCTCTTATACATTTTTACATTTTCCTCACTGTAAGTTCCCAATAATAGAAGTCTTATTATGTCCAAATCTTATTGAAGAATATGAGTACACCGAGAAACGATGAAGTCAAACAAATTAACGTGAAAATTGTCAATCGGTTACACGGCAAATTGGTTAAATGCATACCAATAGACTATGCTGAAAGAGTTGGTGGTGATGTTGCGGATGATGAAAACATCAACTTACAATATCCCATAGAATATCTACAACCGTTAACGATGCATGAATTACTGTTGAAAGAAGGATGTATCGTAATGTTACTGCATAATTGATGTCTGAGTGATGGGCTATGCAATAGTTTAAGATTAGTTGTATTCAAAATTGGTCGAACAATTCTGAGATGTAAAATTTTAACAGGCGACAAGAAAGGTAATGTAGTACATCTTCTGTGGATAACATCTAGACACCAAAGGAAATCTTGAAATGCCATTTGTATTAAAGCGTTTACAGTTTCCCATTAGAATAACTTTTGCTATGACAATTAACAAATCACAGGGACAAACATTTATTTATTAGAGAGAAAGAAACAATATTCACTCACGGGCTGTTATACGTTGCGTTGTCACAGTGTAAGCCCAAACACGGAATCAAAAGTCAATACAACATTGACGAAATGTTAATTCAAAAAATTGTTTTTATTGAAGTTTTACAGCAAAAGTGTAAGTTTAAAAAGTATTTGCTTGTTAATTTCAAAGCCAAACAGAATGAAAATGTATAATGCAACAAATACCTCTAACGCAACATGAAACATAATTTTCTTTCGATTTATTACGTTTTACTATTTTTTACTAGGGTTAATTGCTTGCTGTAATGTAAAATAGTTAGTTCTATTATGCATATGTAACAATTCCCATGAAAATAACAATCTGTTTAAATTGTACATCCGCTTCCCCGTATGCAAGCGGCAGATCTGCAAAGTGGCTAGCGCGTAACACCCACATGGGGGTTGGCGAGCGAAGTGAGCAGGGGGCAGAGCCTACTAGTATCTTAAAATACTTTCCTGTCCTTTATGGGATATCTACAATGCATTTCAAGATATCTTAAAATAACTTCCTGCTCATTTTAAGATTGAAAAAAAATTACAACTGATTTTGGGATAACCTGAATTGCATCTCACATATCTTAAAATAGCCAACAGGCTTATTTTAAGATATCTCGGAAAGTACACTTCCAGTCAAATGTTTGTACACACCCAGAAATGTTTGTGTTTTTGATAGAAATTGATCTTTTTTTATCAAGCAACATGCATCTTCATTAAACACACGCCAAATACCAGTGTCATCTGCAAGTAAGAGTAGACAACTCCAGGAGACCGACCATAAAATATTTTCCAGTCATCTTCTGTCCAATGCTTGTGTTCTTTTGCCCATTTTATCCTTTTCTTTTTTATTCGCCAGTTCCGAATATGCTGTTTTCTTTGAAACTCTGCCTCTAAGGCCAGCATCCAGGAATCGTCTTTTCTCTGTTGCACATGACACTGGTATTTGGTGTGTATTTAAGGAAGAAGCCATCTGAGGACCTGTAAAGCATTTGTTTCGCATCTGGGCCTTCCCCTTCTTTTTTAGTACCCTGCTTAGATCCAGTTTGCCCTCTTCTCTCAAGACAGTAATAGAAACCTTTGTATAAAATGTGTAGCTTCTTGGGAATCTATTGCATAACCTTCAAAAAAAAATAACAATACACGTACGTTTCTTGAGAAAGATGTTTCATTTTGGTCATTTTTGAACCCAGAACTTAACTTTTGGAAGGATTGTACCTTGCAACCTAAATGAGCAGAATAGCAGGATTCAGCAGGTGCTAACACAATTAGAAAGATTTCTCTAGTAACCAATCAGCAACTAAACATGACCATTAAAGGATAAGCTAAGGGAATCTACCATTAGGACACTGAAGGAATTGCTGAAAAGTGGACTTTGTGGCCATATGTGCATAATAAATTAGAAATCAAGTCATTTTAAGCAGTAATAGCTATTAGCTACACCAGTACTGCACTGGCTATTTTTTAAATCAATTTAATGGTATCTTGATAAAAAAGGTATCAAAAACACAAAACTTTCTGGGTGACCCAAGTTTTGACTTATAGCATTTTTGAGCCACTTTAAAAATACACAGGATTTTTTTTCAAGAAATCTTGAATTGCAAATCGAAATATCTCAAAATGAACATTTTTCTATTTTCAACATATCTTGAAATGTGTTGGAGGTATCAAAAATGCATTTCCAGGTATCTTAAAATGTTTTTTTGAGATATTTCTAAATTGTAATTCTGTTTGCCATACATATAGTGCCTTCCTTGATTTACCTCCCTGCTCCACAGTTTAAAATTACAAATCATACAATTCAGACGTAATTAAAGTACACACTGCAGACTTTTATTTAAGGGGATTTGCTTACATTTCGGTCACAGCATGTAGAAATAACAACACTTTATCTACATGGTCCCTTCATTTCCGAGCACCATAATGTTTGACACACAGCAATGGCAGGAATATTAAAGCATATTTAGTTCTTAGTTGCTTATCCCTTGCATGTAATGGCTGCTTAAATCTACGATTCAAAGACATCACCAGGTGCTGAGGATCTTCTCTGGTGATGCTCTGCCAAGCCTCTAAGGCATCCATCTTCAGGTCCTGCTTGTTTCGGGGGCTTGTTCCGTTACGTTGTCTCTTCAGTATGCTCAATTGCATTTAATTTGGGCGACTGGCGTGGCTATCCAAGAAATTTCCATTTTTTAGCTTTGAAAAACTCTTTTGTTGAATTATCACTGTGATTGGGATCATTATCTTGCTGAAGGATGAAGCACTGTCCAATGAGTATGGAGGCATTTACAGGAACTTAAACAGATCAAATGTTTGTATACATCAAAATTTATTGGGCATCTGCCGTCAGCAGTACCATCATTATTGTAAATAAGTGTGCCAGTACGTGTGGCAGCCATACATACCAAGCCATAACACCCCACCACCATTTTTAACAGATGGGGTGGTATGCTTTGGATCTTGGGCAGTTTCTTTTTATCTCCATACTTTGCTCTTGCCATCACTCTCATACAGGTTCATCTTTGTCTCCTCTGTCCACAAGACCTTTTTTCAGAATTCTGCATGCACTTTTAATGCTTTTTTGCAAACTGTAATCTGGCCATCCTATTTTTCTGGCTAACTACTGGTTTGCATCTTGCTATGTGGCCTCTGTATTTCTGTTCTTGAAGTCTTCTGCAGATAGTAGTCTTTGAAACGTACACATCTACCTCCTGAAGACTGCTTCTGACCTGTTGAACAGGCACATTTGGGTCTTTTTCTTAACCATAGTGAGGATTCTCCTGTCATTAACAGTGGAGGTCTTCCTTGGCCCACCAGCATCTTTCTGATTACGGAACTCATCATTGCGTTATTTCTTCTTAATGGTAATCCAGACAGTTGATTTAGGTAATCCTTGGGTTTTACTGATGTCTATGATGGTTTTATTCTTGTTTCTCAGCCTTACAATGGCTTCTTTGACTTTTACTGACACAGCTCTTGTCCTCTCATTGAACAATGGCAACTACAGACTCAAAAAGGCTAGAAGCAAGCCTGGGTATCTTATGAAGCTATGAAACACACCTGGGGACACACAAACACCTGTGATGCCAACTGTCCCAAACATTATGGTGCCCTGAAATGGGAGTACCAACGTAGAAAAGGTGTTGTCATTTCTACATGCTGTGACTGAAATCCACTTAAATGAAAGTCTGCAGCGTGCACTGTAGTCATGTGTGAATGCTTTGATTTGTAATTTTAAACAGTGGAGCAGAGGGCTAAATCAAGGAAAAATTAACAATTGTCCCAAATATTATGGAGGGCACTGTATCCACAGTCCATTTGGAATAAGTATACATTTAACTTTATGGATTCTTAGTTTTACACAGGGAGTACCCTAAAAATGAATGGCCTGCGATCTCCAAAGAAAACCTCATGAAAGTTAAACTCAGCATCTCCAGGGAGAATTGGCTCTTAACAAAATGAAAACACTTGTTCATGCCAAATGCAAATGTTTGCATTGCTAACCTGATTTTGTCGATGATTATTCCACATCAGGTATAGGCAGCCAGCATGCCCCTTTCTTCCAACAAGCCAACCTCCTTGTACTTTTTGTTGCCAGCGGTGTAAATACAATAGTCTCCTCACTATCGTCATGGATCATTGCATAGCAGTCTTACGATTTCATAGAGTATGCTACCTTCCACCAATATAAAACATCACTCTAGATGACAACATATTGAATCAAAAAGTACTCTCTTCATAATCATTAAATGTTACGCCCATCATTATCCAGCATCATCAACTTACCTATTATCATGTAGGTGCTTATAATCATGAAGGTACTCTTATGGATAATGATGAGTGGAAAGCATTTTTTTATTCCTGTAGTATATCTTTTAAAAGACAGCTGCAGCCTTCAGTGTTATATATTAAGAATAATGTAGGAACACCATGATATTTACTAGGAAATAATAAGATAACTTTATTGTTAGCTCCACAATACCCTGGGGCTCAAAATGAGAACAGATAAATAACTATTGAAGACTATTCCTTCTGTTGTTTTTGTGATATCAGTAGAATGTAATATTCTATCATTGCTAATGATTACATCTATCATTTTTCAAAGTAATACTGCTAAGCTTCTAAATTTAATTAAAACTAAAACACCTCTCCTGCTGTAAGTCATTCTTCAATTTTTTAAATAAAAATGATCAAAAGCAAAATGTAACTAATAACTGGAGACTGTACACTTCTGATTTAATTCACCTAAAACTTTGTACCCCCAGAATAAATAATGCTTCCATGAGATCCCACACCACATGGCCAAAGACAGCAGCTGCCTTTAAATCGTTAATTAATTTTTAGCTTGTAGCTAATGTTTAGCTTTCATATGTCAAATGGAAAATTCTTTCTGTATCCTGATTTTATTTTATGTGTTGTCTTTATTAGTCACTGCAAGCCTGCAACTCTAGAGGTAGGGGAAGATCAGTGTGTGGGTAGCTGGGATTCAATTCTTTAGGGAAGCAGGTTATTGGTATTGTATGTGGGTGGAGGGCTTCTCTTTGTTATTCAATGCCATTCATGTTTATTTTTATACAAAAATCAAATATGCAATTTTATATAAAACAGAAAATTATTCTGAGACTGTAGAATTTCTTGTTTCTTGACAAATAGGGGGATAAGTACGTAATGCCACAAATGCCAGTGTAACAATCTCCATGTAGAGTATCATTGCAATCCTAAACAGTAAGTTACACTTTCTGCTCCCCTGCAAGATCACCTAAAATGTGAACTTCACACCTGGTCCAGAAGTCAAACTTGTATTTTATACTTCCACCATGCCACTTCCTCAAAGATGGCTGATTAGTCCAGTTGGATGTCAGTCATTTAACATGATAGATCTACTTGCCTAATCCTAAAGTTTGCTTGCAGTGTAGAACCCTCTGTTGGCTGAGTAAATTGTTAATGAATTTGTTAATGTTAATGAATATTTTGTGCTTGGCAGATACTGTATCTATCATATTGTTAACTAATATTATTTGTTATGTTAGCCTTATAGCTCTTCACTTATGGTGATCAATGTTTTCAACCTGTTCACCTATGCTTGTTCAAAAACAAGTTAATGTAATATCTGACTTTTAGTTTGTACATTTTTTCAAAATGTTCAAATGTCTCAGTGTCATGTCTACAAATTCTTGTGCCATGATGTACTGTATTAAATGATAACTTCATAAGAAGAACAAAGCAACGTATTCTGGTTACGAAAATAGCAGATGTAATATTAAACATAAACCAGAAGATGAAATGTTAGTGTAGGCCAGGGGTAGGCAACGTCGGTCCTGGTGAGCCGCAGTGGCTACAGGTTTTCATTCCAACCCAATTGCTTAATTAGAAACCAATCATTGCCAATCTCAGACCTTATTTAATTTTATGGCTTGTTAGTCTGTGCAATGTAAGGCTCTTATATCGTAGATTTTTTTCCTTTCCAAGGATATCATCCAAATGATATGAAGCCTAAAACAGATCATTTTCAGTCTGTCACATTTTTCTATTAAGTGTTTTATTAAATCAAACAGTGCATGATGAACACACACAGATGTAATTGGAAAAAAGCTAGCTGGAGAACTGCTGGCTGCTTTGTCTTTTACATCTTATTGCTAATAAGGAGCAATTAAAACACTGAATGCAGCAGTTTAAGATTGAAATAAGCAATTAAGGTTGGAGAACCTTAACAAGCGAGACCACTAAAATGAAGCATCAAAATGTCACTTAAGCAATATGTGCTTCATCAGCAATAATTGAGTTCTCGTTAAGGAACTGGGTTGGAACAAAAACCTGCACATACTGCGGCTCACCAGGACCGATGTTGCCTACCCCTGGTGTAGGCCATACCAATTACTTGTAACCAAAAAAGTTGAATTGATGATGTCAAGCTTGAAACAAACCCCAAACATTTTTGTCAAAAATATATAGCCAAAATATCTTTTAACCAGAAAAACTCTAAATAAAATGCTTTCCCAAACTTCATGCAATCTATATGTTATCTTAGATGACCAGGAAGTTCATTCTGAAAGTGACATCACGTGCCACTTTCAGTATTTTTTTTTAGCAAACTGGCAGCAAAATGGATGTGCACCAACAAAGAAAAATTATATTGAGAAACTATGTGAATAAATTTCAACTATATCAAAATGAAACTGAAACAAATAACAAACATCAGAAATTAATTCAGCCACCCAAAAAATCATAACAACTATACACCTGTTTCAAAACTGAGTGAATAAAACGAATAATTAAACACAATTCACAACACAATGATTACTGTCTTGGTTAAGCTGGTGAGAAAGAAACACATCCCTGGTTCATATTTCACTTTTGTAAATGTTGCCTTAATGTTAAAAACATGACTATTCAAAAGACCACTGCATGATTAATGAGGATACACTAGATGTGTCTGGCTAAGAGTAACCCATTCCAGTAATGAATGCCTCATGGCAAATGATTATTGAACAAAATACAATATGAACTAAATAAGAAATTAATATTGACAAATTATGGTACTTGTTTAACAATGGCTAGCACAGTAGACTTACAGCTTCAGGAGGCTGGGTTCATATCTCAGCTTGGTCACTGTCTGAATGGTATTCACATCTGCCAACGTTGATGTTGGTTTTCCTCCCACATACTAGAAGCATACAACACAGAGAGGTTCAACTGGCAACTAAATTGGCCCTGATTGAGTAAGTGTGCTGCAGGAATGGTGAAGAGATTTAACTTGGTTAATTAATTATCAGTCTTGCAAGTAATTAATTAAATAATTTAGGAAGACTCTTTATTTACCTTACCTTTCTCTGTCGTAAAATTCAGGTATCTGGCCATTAGACATATTTTTGATTTGATATACTGAATTAATCCCCGAGGAGAAATTGTCATTTTGCACACACACACACACATATATATATATATATATATATATATATATATATATATATATATATATATATATATATATATATATATATATATATATATATATATATATATATATGTGTGTATATATATATATATATATATATATATATATATATATACAGTGCATCCGGAAAGTATTCACAGCGCATCACTTTTTCCACATTTTGTTATGTTACAGCCTTATTCCAAAATGGATTAAATTCATTTTTTTCCTTGGAATTCTACACACAACACCCCATAATGACAATGTGAAAAAAGTTTACTTGAGGTTTTTGCAAATTTATTAAAAATAAAAAAACTCAGAAATCACACGTACATAAGTATTCACAGCCTTTGCTCAATACTTTGTTGATGCACCTTTGGCAGCAATTACAGCTTCAAAACTTGTTGAATATGATGTCACAAGCTTGGCACACCTATCCTTGGCCAGTTTCGCCCATTCCTTTTCGCAGCACCTCTCAAGCTCCATCAGGTTGGATGGGAAGCGTCGGCGCACAGCCATTTTAAGATCTCTCCAGAGATGTTCAATCAGATTCAAGTCTGGGCTCTGGCTAGGCCACTCAAGGACATTCACAGAGTTGTCCTGAAGCCACTCCTTTGATATCTTGGCTGTGTGCTTAGGGTCGTTGTCCTGCTGAAAGATGAACTGTCACCCCAGTCTGAGGTCAAGAGCGCTCTGGAGCTGGTTTTCATCCAGGATGTCTCTGTACATTGCTGCAGTCATCTTTCCCTTTATCCTGACTAGTCTCCCAGTTCCTGCCGCTGAAAAACATCCCCACAGCATGATGCTGCCACCACCATGCTTCCCTGTAGGGATGGTGCCAGGTTTCCTCCAAATGTGACGCCTGGCATTCACACCAAAGAGTTCAATCTTTGTCTCATCAGACCAGAGAATTTTCTTTCTCATGGTCTGAGAGTCCTTCAGGTGCCTTTTGGCAAACTCCAGGCGGGCTGCCATGTGCCTTTTACTAAGGAGTGGCTTCCGTCTGGCCACTCTACCATACAGGCCTAATTGGTGGATTGCTGCAGAGATGGTTGTCCTTCTGGAAGGTTCTCCTCTCTCCACAGAGGACCTCTGGAGCTCTGACAGAGTGACAATCGGGTTCTTGGTCACCTCCCTGACTAAGGCCCTTCTCCCCCAATCACTCAGTTTAGATGACTGGCCAGCTCTAGAAAGAGTCCTGGTGGTTTCGAACTTCTTCCACTTACAGATGATGGAGGCCACTGTGCTCATTGGGACCTTCAAAGCAGCAGAACTTTTTCTGTAACCTTCCCCAGATTTGTGCCTCGAGACAATCCTGTCTCGGAGGTCTACAGACAATTCCTTTGACTTCATGCTTGGTTTGTGCTCTGACATGAACTGTCAACTGTGGGACCTTATATAGACAGGTGTGTGCCTTTCCAAATCATGTCCAGTCAACTGAATTTACCACAGGTGGACTCCAATTAAGCTGCAGAAACATCTCAAGGATGATCAGGAGGATGCACCTGAGCTCATTTTGAGCTTCATGGCAAAGGCTGTGAATACTTATGTACATGTGCTTTCTCAATTTTTTTATTTTTAATAAATTTGCAAATATCTCAAGTAAACTTTTTTCACGTTGTCATTATGGGGTGTTGTGTGTAGAATTCTGAGGTAAAAAATGAATTTAATCCATTTTGGAATAAGGCAGAAACATAACAAAATGTGAAAAAAGTGATGCGCTGTGAATACTTTCTGGATGCACTGTGTATATATATATATATATATATATATATATATATATATAGTGTTTCTAAACTCTTTTGGGAATCCCCCCAATGGGACAACATGCTGAACAGCATCCCAAAGCGCAATCGCCACGTCTGTGGAAGACAGCCTATCAGTTGCCAGGGCAACCGCAGGCTCCCAGCACCGTAGCAGTTCGCAGCAAAAGCAAATCTGAACCAATCGCATTCGCACCATAAATGCCTATCATCGATGGGTGATGCAAGGAACATTATAAATGCAGGGAACAGTATTAACTTGGCCAAGACCCTGCCTGTTTGCTGTGCCTGTGTATTGGAGAGTGGTAGATCCCACTACAATAAATAACCATGTTGCTCCTGTTTTCAAGTTGAATAAAATTGGTTTTGCTAAAATACTGAGACTCAGCCTCATGTTTTGGGGTATAAGATAGGGACTCACACGTCACTATATATATATATTATAAATATATATAATGTAAGATGTGGACGCTAGGGGTCACTGTTGCCCCCCTTTAACCCAACAGACAGATATAGGAACACAGGTTAAAAGCACCAAGAAGTTATTTTTTGTTCTTCTTTCTTGTACAGTGACCCAAGCACCACAGCCACAAATAAATAAGCACAATTCTCTCTCTCTCTCTCTCTCTCTCTATCTTTCTTCACCACACATCCCAGCAAGCTTTGTCCACCTCCACCCGACTCTGGCTCGCCTACTGGGTCTTCAGTAGTCCCTTATAAAGTCCTTCCGGGTCAGACGGAAAATTCAAGTTCTTTGATCAGCCTGGAAGTACTTCAGGGTTTCCATCCTCATGATCCCCTAATACTTCTGGGCTAGGTGAGAACTTCATCTCCCACCATCTTCCCACAGCGTCCCCTGGCAGCGCCCACGGTACCCTACAGGGCTGTGTTGCCAAACTCCATGTCCCATAGTGCCTGCGGGAATCCAGGGCACCCCCTCAGTCCAGGGAAGCTGCCATCTATCGTCTTGGGGGAGGCAGTGTCCTGGAAAAGCTGCCTTCCCCGATCCTTCTATTTCAGGGGTGTCCCGGCCGGGTTGAGCTGTCGGCCATCTCCTACAATATATACTGTATATAACACAGGAAGCAGACAGACTAGACAGACAAAACATATAACAAGTAGGCTGGCTGCTTACTGATTATTTAGTTCTAATTTATCTTGGCACAGATAGTTTAATAGTACCAAGTCCTTAATGATATCCAATGATGTGTGGAGTTCTTGCTCTTATTCTGGTCCAGGTTTAAGTGGAGGATTCTTCTCCCTTTGCTGCATGATTATTTGTTTGTGGTGTTTTGTGATGATACTGTCTCATCTCGCTTTCTGCTGTTTCTTCTGCAACTTCATAGGGAAAAGTGTTGCTCTTTCTGGCACAAGAGTTTAGATGCTGATGTTCCCTTTTTGAAGTAATAACTGCTTCTCAGCGTTTTCAGACTACTGCTGTCTTAACAGGCCTGGTCTTCCACTAAAGCCAAGCAGAATGGGCAATACCCACTTTGTCATACAGTACCCTAGGTCTGGCAGTCCATGCAAGGTTGGTTCCTGTATTATACTTAGTGCTGCCAGGATTGCCTCCAGTACCAGTGACCCTGAATTGAAATTTTTATGCTTGCTCAATTCCCTGAACAGAGTGAAAGTGATTAAATATGAGACAGTGCCAATAGATCATTTTTCAGGAGAATTTCCAAGAATCAGAAGAAAGATGAGCCAACATTATACATTCCAAAGCAACTAAAACATGTCTTTTCTTGGTAAACAAAACGCAGATGTTAAAGTTAATGTAGTGGTTTTCAACCTTGATTCCTACAAAATCCCCCAAGGTACCACAAGAACATGTAGGGATCCCTTCTATGCAGGCCATGATATTTATGCTTTTGTAGTTTTGCTGCAGCCTTATTGTTTAAGGAAACTCCTCTTTGCCTTTTGTGCTCCAATAGAGACTGATTCTTGTTAAAATGCATTTTTGTGAAAAAAAAACCTTTTATTTTATAAAGATCCTGTGTCTAGCCAGGGTATGATAGTAAATCCCCTTCTAGTGGGCATTTTTGGAAGTGTTCAGGACTTACGTGCTTTGAGACTCCAAGTCATAACACAGAGACTATCACTTAGACGTCTGTGTTGGGATGAGTTGAGATGGGTCTGCAGATCTTTCAAATGAAGACTTTTGCTGGTTTTGGCAATCTCATTTGTCTTCGGCACAAACTCCCAGGAGGACAGGTTGGAATGCTCTAAAAATACCACAGGGTGCAGATTTCAGGATACTTTGACAGAATAATGACAGTGTGTTATTAACAATTGAATTGACCATTCATTCTGTAATGTTATTATTTTTGAATGCAATATTCATCTCTGGTATCCCTGGATAGGACAGCCTAACTAAAAGACAGGAGAAAGATGGCAGCCTAGGTCAGAGGGCTTTCTGAGACATTAGGACCTCTCCACCACTGCAAAGAATGCAGCAACAGAATGACAAGTTGGCCAAATTTCTCTATGGCTCAGTTCGGTTCCAACCTGATGTGTTAGCAGGCGCTGATAAATGTGCTTGTGCGACTATCTCAGGGAAAGTGACATGGAATATTTAACTACTAGTCATTTAGCCCGTTAATATAACGGGCGCTAGAACAGTAGTGCATAAACATTAGTAGGAACAGTCTATATTAAATGGCAAGGGACTTTGACCTCATTCTTTTTGTTGGTCGTATTTTTCTTTCTTTCAGCCTTTCTTTTGTTGATGTTTACTTGCTGAGCCGACCGTTCTTCGTGGGCTGCTGCCGTGTATTGTGTGTCTTTAATTTTCTGTGACAGTAATACTGTCTTGTACGGCTCTATTCAATAAGGGCGCGCACAAAAGGGCGACCTCAATTGAGCGCGGCGAATAAAGGCGTTCGTAGATAATTTAGTTCAAATGGCTCTGGAATATGTGAAGAGCAACAAAGGTGCAGATCTTTATTTACGCGCGCCTTTATTCGCTGCGCCCAATTGAGGTCGCCCTTTTGAGGCTCGCCTTTTTGCGTGCGCCCTTATTAAAGGATGCCGTCTTGTACGTCCGCTGGCATGTACGTCCATAATATACCTTTAATTTTCTCTGGCGGTAATACAGGCGTGCGCATCGGTAATATGCCTTTAATTTCCTCTGACAGTAATACTGGCTCGTATGTGGCTGTAATATGCGTCACTGTATTGTGTACCTTTAATTTCCTCTTGCAGTAATACTAGTTTGTATTTCCGTAAAACGCCTCTAACTTTCTCTGACAGTAATATCGCGCATCGCACCGTGCCCCGCGCTTGCACACTTCACCAGAAGACACCCATACACGGACACCTGGACGCACATAGGGATTTTATATATATAGATATGGAGGAATAAATAAATGTGCTTTTAACCTAGACTTACTGTATAATTTGACACAGTGTCTAAGCCCCAAATGTTTGCAGAAAGGCTGTTATATGGGGGGGTGGGGGCTCTATAATAGAAGGTTCTGCCCCCTTACTGAGGGGAATTATTATTCTTGGAATTAGTACTACTAATATAAAATCAATAAGCCATTTCAAAAGCAGCCTGTGTATTTTTATTAAGTTATTTCTACTGGTGCCTCATCATAACATAAAAGGAGTACAGATTTTTTAGGGACAAATAAAAATGAGCACTTGCTGTCTACAGAAATTTTCAGACAACTCTTCCATCACTGACTGCATTAATAATTTAGATGAATGAAAGAACAGGAAAGTCGTGGAAGACTTTGTCTTGTGGTGCGGGGACAACAAGCTGCAACCCAACTTCAGCCAGACAAAAGAACTGGTGGTAGACTTCCAACGTGCCAAGAAGCCTCTGAGACCAGTCACCATTAAGGGGAAGTATGTGGAATTTATAAGGGCTGAAAGAGCAGGAAATATGTCTTTCAAAAGCAGTCACACGAATGAGATGTGAATGGACTGTGTACATGTTTGAATATGGTTGAGAGGAGGGCATGACTTGAAACAACCTCATGTCAAAAGTCTCGTCTCTCGAGACTTGAAAAAGTCTCTTCAAAAAAGTCTCGTCTTGTTGCAGGATTTTTTTAATATAATAGAGAGATTTAATTATGCCATATGCACTAAATTAATATATCCTGAAACAACATGACATTTTTATATAAAATGAATGAAACTTTTTCATTCTCTGTTAAATTAATTATATTAAGTTAAATGAATATGTCAATAAAGCATAATATTTTAACAATTGTTTTATAAACTTTTTAAAAAATATACCTCACCGAGTTACTTAGCTATAACCTTTTTAGGCTGTCAATTATACTTGTTCCAGTATCATTTTATAGTTCATGTTCAAAGTTATTAATAAGAAATAAACAGGTTTGCTTATACCAAAGCTAGTTTTATTTGGTAAAAATAATACAAACTAACAAAAATATAAAATACTAGTATTCAAAAGCTGAAATGTACAACAGCTGTACAAGAACACTGCTTCTTTGGCTGTGCCAGAATGCCACGACCAATGTATAACTAAATATGTATGAACACAAAATGCACCTTGGATAGAGTGTTATATTATAAAACACATTTATTGATATTTGTGTAACTGTATATATTATTGAATAAATATTAAACATTAGTAAAATATAAAGTGCAAAAACTGCTGCTTGGCACCTTCTTTCACAAAATAATTAATTTTTTTATTTTTTATTTTGTATTGTATTTGGGTGTATTATTTAATTGTCTGTATTAATAGTATTTATCTGGTTGAGCAATGTTATGGTAATACTAATGAACAGCAATGCTGAAAGTAGTTGACCCATAACGAAAGTCAGAATTTTTTTTTTCCAAGTACGTAAACATACCCATACTAAGCAAATAAATCTAGAGAACTTGATAGTACATTTACTGACTTGTGATTGTAGTTAGTGAGCATAGTTTGATTAAACATTAAAAGAGAATACAAAGAAAAATGCAAAACGGAGTAATGTTAGTCTGTGTGATGAAGTGTTTTAAATGAATATGTGAAGATTTATTGTGTGTGTTTTTTAAACTTTTATTTCACTTACCTTTTGCTCTTAACTCGCGACAATAACTCAAATCCACAACCTGTTGCTTCTTTGAAAGTCACATGACTTTACCGCCAAGCGGTTATCCAACCTTCTCTGATGATGAATCCACTTGGTGCGTATTAATTTCCGGTGAGGACTAAATATAACTATTGACTTTTACCTAAATGACTGAAATTTGTATATCGTACATCCCACAAAATTCAATAAATTAAACATGATCAAGTTATGTTCAAAAGTGGAACATAAACAATACATATAATTTAAAGTAAATACATTTTTGTAAATGTAACAACCTGCCATTTCCCTTTTTTTCAGTGTACATACTTTGACAAATGCTTGAAAAAGAGAATAATAAAAAGTTACATCTGGAGTGTGGCAACATAAAGTATGTGTTATGGACAAAGCAAAAAAATAAATAAGAGTCTGGAAGCTTTCGAAACATGAATCTGGTGAAGACCAGTGAAAATAAGTTGGATGGAAAGGAAAACAAATTAGAAGGTCTTATGTTGGTCAGGAGAAAATCATGGACTCCTCAGGCATAGAGAGAAAGTAAATACAGATTAGGAATGTGCTGAGAGGGGAAGTGACTGAGGGAAGATTTCTGGGGAAAAGACAAAGACAAAGGAAAAGCATAACAATGTTAGATGATGTTCAGAAAGAAAGGGCATACTGGCATACTGGTGAAGACACGGCAAAGTGGAGTAAAGAACTGTTCCTCAGAAATGTCTCAAGACAGAATGCCTAATTGTGATGAAGGTTGTTAATTCTTCCATATATGTCTGGTCTACTCAAAGAATACCCCGTTTTTATTTACTGATTTTGTTACTCTGATTTTGCTAGCATTATTTCTTTGCCATCTTGTGTGTTTTGTTTTTATGGATTCCAATATTTTATGTCTGTCGTTTTCATGGTTTCCACCATTTTCTACATCTGAACATTATGACACTGTTTGGTTGCTAACTATGTGACATACATGCCCTGTGACCCATGACATCATGATTAAAATTGTGAATGAAGTTTCTAAAACTATAAAGACTAGGGGGCTTCGCTCGCCAAACCCGTGTTTGGTTTTCCGGATACACACTTTTAAGATTTTTTTTTCTTTGAATTGTTGCTATTTCATTAGTTTCACTTTTATTTTAGAACTTCTGTAAAAACAATATTTGTAGTCTTACGAGTCCCAATATGCTGAATCTTTTTAATGAGGTCAGGACAGGTTTCTCTGTTTGGAATTTCAGCACAGACAAAACGATCTATATCATCAGCAGTTAATAATTTTTTTTTACAAAGTAAAAAAGTAAGTAGAGTTCTGCATTGGACTCCTGTCTGTAAAGTCATGCTATTTTCCTCTCACCGTTCCAAAGGTACATGGGGTTACCAAGGTGATACCCCAGCTTTTGTCTAGGTTTTTGTACAAGGGCTAGACAGAACGTTTTTGACTCCTGCGGGTAAATGTAGCTTTTTAAATAAGCAGAGATAAATATATATACACTAACAAAGTAACCAATAAATGCATGTGCGGTAAACTCCATTTTTGAAATTCTCAAGATTCTTTATTTGTCACATGCATAGTTATACAGGACAACATGCAGTGAAATGCATCCTGATCTGCTTTTCAAAAACTGTGCAAAGTTAGAAGAATATCAGTTAAATTAACAAAAAGTCATAGATTGAAAGATAACAGTATAGTAGAACATAATAAATAAGTAAAATTATGTGAATAAAGTAGAATTAAGTGTTAAGGTGCAATAGTGTAGTAATTATTGTGCAAAACCAAAGTTAGACTGGTGCATAGTTAAATGAGGCAGTTTGCTTGTTTGCGCTACTGCGATCTTTACTTTCTTTTTTTATATTTTCTAATTTTCCTACTTTCATATACTTTAACTTTCTCCACGTGTATAGCGCCGTTTTTTTTTTTTTAGCCTTTCTAATTTCACTGGTTTTCATAGTCTCTAACCTGATCTGCATGTGTTTAGCGTCAACATTTGTAAACGTCTTTATGAAGTTCTAGTTTGTCATTTTACTCATTGTCTTTTAATTTTGCCCTGTACAGTACAATACATAGAACAGAATAAATCCTCAATACAATATAAAAATAAAAAATTCTAGAAGTACAGAGTAGAATTTCACATTAGATGATATCACATAATATGATTTTGATTTATTTTAAGTCCTGGAGACCTCATTCATCAAGCTGCCTCCCCCACTTTGCCATTCAACATCTGAAATAGCGCTAATCCGATGAAAGGACCCCTCATTCCCACGTCCCCATTCATCAGGGATGACTTTACCTTAGGCAGGCAATCTACAATTTAAAGAGATTGTTATTTTCTTGTGAATTGTTACATATGCATTATTTTCACTTTTACTTTAAAAACTTTTGTAAAAACAATACTTGTTTCTTTATTTCCTGCCCCGCACGTGTTTACATCTTTCTTCCCAGACGTATAATACTGCTCGTGTTGTGAAGAGTGTTGCGGCTGAACGTACGCTAAGGATATGCCTTTGGATCATTTGCTGTCTTTTTGCTGCTTGCTAGCAGCCTCTTCTGCCTGTCGCATGTCGTTGTTTTAAGAGCTCCGAGCACATGATGCTTGCCTGCCAAAAGCAATCCAACAACTGCTAGCTTAGAGGTCTGTCGACTTGTTTTAAACGATGGCTCACTGCCTGGTCTCGTGTGACTTTGTAAAAGCAATACCTGTCTTTTATTTCTAGCCCTGGGCGTGTTTGAATTCTTTCTTGCAGGATGTATAACGCTGCTCGCGTTCGTTTGGGATAGCTGCTGTCACGCTACCCTTCGATCTTTTTAAAGCCTGTACAGCCGCTGTCCTATTTGCTACGGCCCTGGGACAATCTCTTGGCACCAAGTCTCATGTTTACGGTCCCTGCGAGACGCATCGTGGCAAGTCTCCTTGGTCTCGCGGGTCTTTTAAATGTCTTTCGAGATTATCACGTATCGTAGCCTTGCATTTGCTTTCCATTCCAGGATTTCCTTTAATATATAGAGAGACAATGTAAAAAATGCAAATGTATATTAAGAAAATTCTGGCTTTTACAGAAGTTTTCTTTTTGACTTAATCCCTAAAGATTGATCTCTTGTCTAATTCCTATACTGATCATCGTTATGACTGACCTTGGTTCTAAGCATCCCCTACACCTCTGGCACTCAAATTATTACTTGACAATATCACAATAATATCAGTGGCTACTGTCAACATTTTAGACTTATGAAACAAATACTGGATCAATATTAAGAAGTAGTGGTGGTTTGAAAGTAAGAATTTTGGGAATCAGGACATAGAAAAAATGATCAGGACATAGAAAAAATAGCAAACCGGTCATATTATTGCTGATGTGTATTTAGAAGAAAACACAAGGAAATTATGGTGATTTTTGTGTGCACTCCCTTCCCTTCTCCTTCTATTTACTGAGAGAATTAAAAAAAACAAACAAACTGCAGTGTCTCTAAATTTGTGTTATGATCTGAGAGTGGTTAGCAGGGGTTCCTTTGTTGAAGAAATGTCTACACTTTACTGACAGACTTTAGAGAAAGAGTAAAGGAAAAAGAAAATTATTAAAAATATTATCAGGTATACTTTATATTGATGACTGTAGAAATAATGATTATATGCACTTGTAAACCATTATTTTATATATCATGTAGCCACCTCTAAAGTTCAAGATAGAGAACCATACAATGAGAGCATAGGCAGGTTAATTAATGAGCTTGTTCAGCATCTTAGTGGGATCTCACTCTACAAATCCTGAAAATTTTAAATTTCAACTCCAGTGTTTTAGTCCACATTGACAGACCAATCATCCACCAGTTATAAAACTCCTGGTAACAGTAAAGTTGGATTCATATCAAATAATTTTACGTTACTCAGGACTCTGATCTCTGAAGTTGTGAAAAGGGGCTTTCTGTAGTGTACTTTATTATATAAAAGTTGACTACTGAGTGAATATAATGCCATGGGAAAATTAAATACTGTAGCTTCAGTTTGCAAATGAATACTAGACAGTTAAGGTCTTAGCTAAACGCGTAAGACAATATGTGAAGCACTGATTGTGTGACTTTGGTGGTTTTAAACAACAATCCTCCAATTTAATGAAACAACATTATAAATAACATGGTTTTGGAACCATGGAAGCTAATGTCCACCACCAAAACAAAAGTTAAAGTACACCACCAAAACAATGGTCACAAGGCAAGAATCAGTGCTTATTAGATGTCAGTTCAATGCAGGGCTAACTTTTAAAGAGGTCACTGTGCTAATTGTTGATTTAAAATTGGGTGATAGTATGGGATTGTGCAAATGGTGGCACTATGATGGACTATTACTCATCCCAGAAGTGATTCCTACCTTGTGCTATCATAAAAAACATGATATGACACAGCAAAACACCATTCCTTTTTAAAAAGCAGAGGTCCTTAAAGTATTATTTGTAATACTTCTGTTTAAGTAGAGGGCCTATCCTAGAAGCAACATGCACAGAAAAGGAACAAATCCTGAATGTGAATTCCTCTATCACAAGACACACTAAGGCTAATATGTACACTAGGTCAATGTAGAGCGACTAAATACTGTGTGACCCTGAGTAACTCACCTGCCTGTGCTCCCATTGGAAAATGAAATGTAACCAATTGTATCTGAAATGTTATAAGTCACTTTGGCCAAATATGGAAATGCATAATCAGTCTGCCTGATGAACAGCTGGAACACTGGAGCCCTCTAGTTAAAAAAAAAAGGAAATACTACAACACTTTCTGTCATGAATCTTGACATGTTTATAAACATCTTATTTCACATGAGCCCTTCTTTGTATAGCCCACAGTACACCATTATAAGTTGCTTAACAAATAAGATCACAGAACATTTTGTACACAAGACAAATATCAATAAAACAATCAGACACTCTAAAGAGCCTTTACAGTATATGCTCTAGAATTTAGTCTAAAAATTAATCTATGACATAAACTTAAATAGGAGTCAACTAACAAAAAGAATGTTAACAGTATAGAAAAATAAAGATCAGTAGCTGCAAATGAATGGAGTATATAAAAAAAATCACAATAACAGAAAGCTCACCTAACATTCTGTACAAGACACTGCAAATTCTCTGCATAATCCACCTAATAATTTGACCTAAAATCAAAAACTTTTAAACATAAAGGTTATCGAATATAATAAACCCACATGCTGTACATCCTGAGCGTTTTGTGTAATTAATAAATCAGTTATAGTCTAAATGTCACATTAACAGATTTTCTAAATTCACTTTCCTTTCTAGATTGTGGGGAGGGAGTGCTAGTCCTGGAAATGCAGGTTGCAAGACAGTATCCAATGCAGAATAGGTGGCATGCTGACATATTTCTGCATTTATATATTTCACGCCTACAGTTAACTATATGTACTGTTTAAAAATACTTTAGCTTGCACTAGCAATAATACGCTACTATAATAGCTGCAGCAAAAAGCTCCTTTAAAATGTAGACATCTGGAGCCACCCTTCAGAATATAATACATGTGCAGATCATGCCCAAAATCTTACACATTTGCATGAAAAAAAGTATTTGCCTTCTTCCTGATTACCTGTATTACTGCATTTTTAACATTTCATATTTTCAGGTCTTCAAACCAAATCTAACATTACATAAATGACTTTAGCTTTTTTTTTACATATTTCATTTACTGAATGAACAGTTATCCAACACCAATTTCTACCTTACACTTCAGTTACTGCTTCTACTCTTTACCAACACTCCAATATACTTCAATATCAGTCTTTCTAATCACTGGAGGAATATCAATCCACTCTTCCTTGCAGAACTGCTTTCGTTTAGAAACACTAGTAGATGTTCATGAACTAATTGTTTTAGGTACTGCAACTGCATCTCTGTTGATTTAGGTTTTGACTTTGAATAGGCCAGTGTAAATCTTTATGAACTCAGCCATTATGAACTTGATTGGATCATTGTCTTGTTTAATGACCCAGCTATGGTTGGACTTACAAGATGGTTGATACAGAAAATATATCTCCACAACATCTCACTACCAAAGCCATGCTTGCTGATATGACATCTAGGCTTTACCTGATTTATGCTGGACATAATAGGACATATATCATCCAAAACATCCCACTTTTGTTTCAACTGTCCATTGAAATTACCTAAAAGTCTTGGAGATCTTCCATGTATTGCGGGTGAAAAGGACACAAACATTAATATTTTTCTTGGTTAACAGTGGCTTTCAGATAGCTGCTCAACTCAATGCTCCTCTGAGGCATTAACATTGTTGCTTTCAAGCCATTCCTGTGTAGCTTTGGCTTTATGGTTGCAGCAACGTCCATGAAGCAAAATCCTGGGAAATCCTTGGGGAAACCTTGATGCACTCTGCAAGAAATGTGTACCTTGAAAGACCATTTATATTCTATCATAACACTTTTGCTTTAAACCAAATACAGATATGATTAAGTAATTAGCATTGACCTTTACACTGTTGACTCAGTGACATCACAGGTTACAAACTCTGGTTATTCCATGGTGGCCAGCCAACCTAGCAACAGTATACAAAGATACAGAAAAACATTGAAAAACAATTACAATTCAATACACACATTAACAAGACAGTAGAAATGACATACATGAAAAATAATAATACTCATAGAAAAGATGTATTTTTAACAGAAGTTTGTAGTACTAGGGTGTTATACCGTGTTAGCCATTATGAATGTAGAGAACAGCCAAGCAAAATTACACCTTTTATTGGCTAACTAAAAAGATTACAATATGCCTGAAGAAGGGGCCTGAGTTGCCTCGAAAGCTTGCATATTGTAACATAAGTTTGAAATTAATAATACATTTTTCCTCGCAAAGGCTGAGAGAGAGAGAATTCCAAATTTTAGGGGCTATCACTCTGAAAGCTCTGCCAACCATAGTTATTAACCTGTATTTAGGTACAGTGAGTAACTTAGCGTCCGATGATCGTAATGCACAGGCAGGAGTGTAAGGAAGCAGCAGCTCTGACAGATAATGAGGGGCTAACCCATGAAGGGTTTTAAAGGTGAGAAGAATAATTTTATATTTGATTCTTGAAGAAACTGGTAACCAATGTAAATCATAGAGGACAGGAGTGATGTGAGCAGATTTTTTAGTGTGTGTAAGTAAACGAGCAGCAGAATTCTGAACATATTATAATCTATTGATATATTTAGTCGAGAGACCATAAAACAAAGCATTGCAATAGTCCAGACGGGTAGTGATGAAAGCATGAATGAGTGTTTCAGTATCTTTCACACTAAGGAAAGTATGCAGATGAGCAATGTTGCGAAGATGAAAAAAGGCTGTCTGTACTATTGAGCTAATGTATGATTGAAAAGTAAGAAGCTGATCAAAGATGACACCCAAATTGCGGACTGATGCTGAGGGTTGAACCAGGATCCCATTAATGTCAATTTTTAGCCCATGAAGGGTAGAGAGGACAAATTTGGTACCAACTAATAAGATTTCTGTTTTATCAGGATTGAGTTGTGAAAAATTATCTGTCATCCAATGATTGATTTCCCGAATGCAGTCAGTCAGTGCAACAGGTGAAGATGCTGCAGTTTCATCAACACTTACATAAAGTTGTGTGTCATCGGTATAGCAGTGGAAGCTCAGACCATACTGACGAATAATCTCACCTAATGGGAGTATATAGATATTGAAGAGGATTGGACCGAGAACTGACCCTTGAGGGATACCTTGTGTGAATGAAGTAGTGGCAGATTTGTATTCCCTAATGAAGATGCAATACTGGCGATCACTGAGGTATGATGTGAACCAAGAAAGAGCAGCACCAGAGATACCAATAGCTGAAAGTCGGGACAGTAAAATGTTATGCTTAACTGTATCAAACGCTGCACTCAAGTCAAGAAGAACTAGAATAGCGGCCATCCCAGAATCTGCGGTTATAAGCAAGTCATTGGCTATCTTAACTAAAGCAGTTTCAGTGCTATGTAGGGCTCTGAATCCAAATTGAAAAGGCTCAAGCAGGTTATACAAATTTAAATAATCATTGAGTTGAGCAGCAACAACATTTTCTAAGATCTTAGTCATAAATGGAAGATTGGAAATTGGGAGATAAAATTTTAGCTGTAAGGGATCTGAGCCAGTTTTTTTAAAACGGGTTACAGCAGCAGTTTTTAAATCACTTGGGACAACACAGGTGTGGAAACTACACTTGATAAAGTGAGAAATGGGGACAGAAAGTTTGTCAGTGCACGCCTTAATCAGTAAAGTAGGGGCAGGATCTAGGTGGCTGGTAGATTGATTTAATTTAGATATTACTTCAGCAATATAAGTTGGTATAGTGGGGTTAAATTTAGATAAATAAATTGTAGATTTAGAAGTATAATTAATCAGTCGACAGAGATGAGGAATGGTTAGTAGAGAAATTTTCATATATGGTCATAATTTTTGACTGAAAATAGTCCAAAATTAGATTACAGTTCTCAACAGAGAAATATGGATTTTTAACAGCAGGTTGACAAAGTCTGTTAACTGAATTAAAAAGAGATCTAGGGCAACAAGTACCAAAGTCAATAAGAGTGGAATAGTACTTTGAATGTGCCGCCGATAAGACACATCTGTATTCCTTCAGATGTTCAGTGTAAGCCAGGGTGTGAACAGCCAGACCAGTCTTCTTCCAGAGCCTTTCCAAGCGGCGACCAATTTGTTTCATGGTATGCAATTCTGCTGTAAACCATGGAGATGACCAGGTAGTAGGAACAACCAAGGATTTAATAGGTGCATAATGATCCAAAATATGTGACAATGTGGAATTATATAGAAATAAAATCTGCATAGGAAGACAACCCAGAAACATCATGAAGGCAAGAAGCACCAACAGACATAGTGAAGGATAACTGATCGACGTTCTTGATATTACGATCGGTTATTTTAGATTTTAGACTGATTTTAGGGAAGGGATAAGTGAAGCTAAATTCAATCAGCTTGTGATCAGAGATACCAATAACAGTACTGTAACAGTATTTTGTCCTTCACTGCTTGCTTTAAAAAAACTATTTTCCCTGCAAAAACACAAAGAGCTCAGAAGTGCAGGAATAACTGGGGCAATCACAGGGCCTCTGGTGAGATGGCTTCAGACTTTTAATTTGGAAGATACTCTTAAAGACTTGTATCTTCCAGTGGCTAATTGAGTTCAGACTTGGGGTTGAGCTGGTATAAGTATAGTTCTTTCAATTGTAGAGAGAGAAAATAACCATGGTTGAGCTGCAATGTCACACTGATATATTCCTTTAAACAAGTATCCAGACATATACATGATTTATACTATATACAAACTAAAACACATTGAATTTCCTTGCATTTATTTATACCTATTAATATATTCCAACTTGTAGTAGATCTCTTTGTGAGAAAACATTATTTATGCTGTTAGACAAGACCTTTTTTTAATTGTAAATATTCAGAGACAGATTATAAAGTAGCCACTGAGGATTTTTTTAAATGATTATCCAACCCATTTTCATTATGTTTTCTTACTACCATACTGTGTATATCACACTAAACACTTGACTTTTAGCACAGTTAATTTCTCGTCACACGAACTGTAACACTATTATATGCTGAAATCAAAAGTTATTTTTAACAGCTGCAGGAAAAAAAGGTCTTTGATAACTTTGAATATGGACAATCTGAAACACAGTCAATCAAATAGTACTAAAATAGACATTTGGAGTGATAGCAGATAATCTGAAGTGTTTCAATTCTACCAAAATCACTAACAATGTAAAATAACAAAAAAAATAATGTGGAATCAACTGGGAGCTTACAAAACCACTCAAATATCATCCAGGGAGGTGAATTTCTTGCTTACAACTTTGCTAGTATTCATAAACAATAGTCAGAAAAAAGACAGTTTAACAATTGTATTCAGTGATTACTACTTAATAAGAAGAACATATAAATAACATTGTTTTGAACTTATGAAAAGCGGTAGAATAATTCTAAAGATTGATGTGGAAACCACAATGGATGGATTAATCAGATTTGAACATTTTTTCTATTCATGGATCTGGGGGTATTATTATAATTGTGAATTTCATAGTAAAAGTATGACTATATTTGTTATGCACAGTGATGATTTGGGAATGCTTTTGTATTTATGTATTTTACTTTTGTGTCATTAATACAACCAAACTCTTTACCTTCAAGCTTGTGTTCAATGGGTACAAACTAAGTGATAAGAAAACTTTGACTGGTCTTAGAATGGAATACATGTGTGTTATTTTTATTATTTACAAGCAGCTATCAAACAACAATGTATGTTTTTATCATTTTTCATTAAGTCATTCTAAGGTATCCAGTTAAATGTTTTGAACTATTTAATGTCTAGTCATATGTAAATTTGTGTCTTTCCTTACAATTACTATAACATCGTATTCTTTACATTAAATTTCTGGTTCGTTCACATTTCATACATGGTTATTTAACCACTTACTTTAATTATTGACAAAATGAACCAAATAAAAAATGGCTCAGAGTCCTTCAGTTTCTAGCATGTAGCCTAATAAACAGAGTTAGGGGATTACACAAAGGTACGGAAATAAAATGAAATGAAGGGGATAAAATGAATTCCAGATAAGTTCATGACTAGTTGCAGTAAGCAAAAATACTTTTCATTTGAGTTGTTATATGCTTCTGAAGATAATAGGGAACTGAACATGAATTAAAGTATACATAGCATAGATCCTGTAAAAGTTTTCAAATGTTGCAGGATTTTGGTATTTTTATTTTTATATTGCCTTTGACCTCTTCCCTTTCCATGTGTAAAAAATCAGGTGTGTGCTCCCTTTGACTTTCTCGTATACTGACATAGACGAAAAGGTCATCAGAACCACTTCCAGTGGTTTGAGATATTTCTCAAATATTATATCTGTTTGTTTCTCATCATAACTAATTAATAATATCGATAAACAATCATTTATCTCTATTTATAATCAAAATGTATATGATAAACAATCATTTATCCCTATATATAATCAAACTTTATATTAAAATGATATTTTCGCATTTACGGAGGTCAAAAACAGTGGTGGAATTTTTTCATGATTACAAAAGCATTACCTAGCTTACGTGCAAAGTATAAAGAGTTATAGTCACCTAAAAATATAGAAAGTGTTAGTATTATATTATATTTGCTGCAATAAATTGGTATAGGTAAAACTGCATTTAGCCAAATTTAATTATGATGATGGCAGAAAAAAAAAAAAAATCATAAAATTAAATGTATTACCAGGAAGACGAGGGGGATGTAGCAGCTTATTGTTCCCATTACATCTTTATATTTACATGGCATGTTCAATGTTTACACATTATTGTTAAACTGATGATATATGAATTAAAATTAACTTAATAATAGTTATTGAAAGAATATGCATTATATTGAATACAGTTATTTAATATTGTGTACACATTTATATTTCCATGATACAAAAAAATTGGATGGTTGTTTAAATAGAATACTACTTCTAGTTGAGTGATTTTTCTCAAATTTCATATCTGTTTGCTTTTTATCATTATAAATATCTATACAAATTCGAATCATCTATCTGTAATTATAACCATAGTTTATTTGAAAATTTGTGAAAGTATTCAATTAAAATTCCACTTCCGGTTGCCAGAAGTGGACCAAAAGTTGACAGGATTCCTTATTTTTAGTATAAAGCAGGTGTACAAAATCTCATTGACCTAGGTCAAAGTATTTTCAAGTTATTGTGTTTACACACAGACAGACACACAGACATACATAATTTCAAAAATTGTATTTTCGGACTCAGGAAGGTCTAAAACATCAAGATTCATCAAAATCTCGAGGTTGAAATTTTTCACGATTCCTATACTTTCTGTATACTATGTACACGAGAAAATAAAAAAGTCATATATATTTATTGAGAAGTAAAATAAAATTAACTTTTTTAACAAAACAAACACTGTGGTGCTTCTACATTTGTGTTATGGTTTGAAGACGTTTAACAAGGATTCCTTTGTTGAGACATGGTTAAATAGGTGAGCTCAATACTCCATAATGTTCTACAGTATGCAGTTTGTATACTGTTTGGAGAGAGTTGCCTGTGGCATGGGCAAGGTTATGGTCGTGCTAAACAAAGGGCCTTTGTATTCTGCCCAGAAAGCTTAGTCGAAGCTTCATATATTTTATAAAAAGATCCTGACTGGCTTTTCTTGCCAATCTCCCCATGCATATCAGGGTTTTGCAGATTTCTTGATATTCAGCAGTTAACAAAGATTTGATAGATTCCTTTTCGTAGACTGTGTGTGGGCGGTGTTATTTGTCTTCAGTTTCTTATATATTGAATCACCATTGCTCAGAACATGATCCAAACACTTTAGTTATATTTCACATAATAAATACAGGCACTTTTGTCTTCTTTTTGTTTTATTGCATTTGCTTCATACATTTCTTTTAAACTCACTTCTGATGTCAATTAAAGTATTCCTAAGCAGACTGGAGTTTTTTTAATGCAGACAATGTAACAATTAATTCTATGGCTTGCAGGTAAGGGAATCTTATCCTAAGTAGAGCAATTCATTTCACAGCTAAGAACTTGCTGCTACAAGAGAATATTTTCTGAATATTTATGCATATTGCTGATTTCAGACTTTGACTTTTTAATATCCGAAAGATAAATATGTAATTTTTGCAGTTAAAAAATCTCCATCTTGAGTATGAATTGGTATTAAAAATACAAATGGAAAACAACACTTTCATGTATCATTTTTCAGGCTAGTAACTTTTGAAAACTCATAAGGTCTAAATGCTTTTTTGAGGCACTGTAAATTATTACCCATTGACAAAATACACCATATTTTATATACTGTATATATTGCATAAATACAGTATGCTGACAACACTGCAATTTTGTCTGCTTAGTGATCATCCATTATACAAAAAGTACTGTGTAAATCCACCTGCTTTCTTAGGGTTGTAGGGACCAGAACCAATTCAAGAAATATCACGGGGCATTCCATTAAAGGTTCATAAGTTTATAGGATCCTTATTGTCAAATGTAGAGTGCAGCAAAATCCTTGCTTGCATGTGCTAATCAAACTGTATGTTGCCACCTTCTGATGCCATGACTAGTAAACTAACTTTTCACAAAACTTACATTATGTCTTCTTTATCTGGTATCATACGGCATTAATTTTGTGTGCACAGTGTAATAAAAATGACAAAAACATTTACTAATTTACAAGTTTAAATAATCTTTTTTTTTTGTTATTGCATTTCCATAGTATGTGTGATCATTTTTTTTAATCATCAACTAATCCAATACTTTCCCTTTATTATGGTGATATTTTATTTTTCTGTGATTCTGTTCAGTATTGAAATTAAACTAAATGATTTTGCTATATTAGCTTATTAGTTTATTTATTAAAAGATTTTTTTGAGAGAGAAAACCACACTGTGTTCTGCCACAAGTAGAAAAAGGCAGAAAAAAATGTTTTGAAAGGATCAGGAGATACGGATGGCAAAATGTGTGATCAAGGAGAATATAAGTGTCAGAAATGTCAGGAAGTCAAAGCAATATCAAAACTACCATCCAAAAGCATCAGTCAAAATTTAAGTCAAAAAAGAGCATGCAGAAAGTCCTTTGGCCTGAAATACATTCATTAAACTAACTCCTAAAACTGCACATTTTTCTTTTAAATAATTTAGAATCTTGGATGGCAGGAGCACAGATATACACACTGTCACACATGTGTGTTGGATGACTCCTTCACAGCTCAGTCAAGGTATGCAATAACTCACTGAGATGAAAGGGTGAACTGCCATTGACTTTGTCTTCTCTTTCTTCCCTCACAGAGCTGAGAAACTGCCCAGTGAGGTTACCTAGCCCCACCCTTTCCGGTTTCGACGCCATAAAAGTTTGGCATCCCAGGAAGAGGTGTCTTTTAAATCCAGAGCAAGCCGCAAGACAAAGCTCCAAGAAGCCAATTCTCACACTTTTGAAAATGCAAAAATGCAACTTTTCTTTACCTTTTTCCATTACTTTAATATTTTCTAGAGATGAATAAATGGGACGAACTGGTTGGTGTCCCAAAAATTTATTGTTTTTGAGGCTGCCATTGAACAATCTGCCCACAACACATAGATGCCACATTGACTGTTAATACTATTGGTGACGATACGTCTGTGCGTCCGCCATAGTGTAGTGGTCCAGTTCTGCTTTTAACTCATAAGCATGTATGTAGACATGCTAACTTCTGAAGTTAAAATCGGTTGTAACTTTATTATCTCTCAACTGATTTTCACAAAATTTGTTGTTATAATTGTTAGATATGTCAGCATATGTATAGTGAATTTTCTAATTTACATGGTGTATTATTTGTAGAACTTTTGTTATTGAAAGCTGCATGAAGCAGTGATGATATGAGCCAAAATAAATAATTATTAAATATCTAATATCATCAGATTTTTCTAAAGAAATATAATAATGTGAAACCTCTTCAGCATACAGAACAAGGAGATCTAATACATAGTACACACACAAAATAATAATAATAATAATATAAAACTAGTATTGAGTCATGAAATAAATACATGTATTATTTAAAATAAATATTGCTTGAAATAAAATTTTGATTCCCCTGTGTTGAAAATAATCTTAATTATCCACAACATTGTTCAGTACAGTATAATGAAAATACAGTACCCTGGTTTGCAGATGTACGGTGCTATTCTGACTTTAAACAATTGTTATTTATTTGTTTGTTCATTCACACTAGTTTTGTATTTATTTTTATTATTACTATTGTTTTTATTTTCTTTGAGGTTCACTATGTTATGATTTGCAATCTTCTTTATGTTTTCATGGGTTTTTAGTTATACTTAAAAATTAAACCTATCTTATTTTGGGGGTTTGTTTAGCCAAGGAATCTAATTGTGCTATGAGTTTTTTGAATTTCTGCCTAATTGAAAAGTTAATTATTTTTACTGTCATTTTTGATGCCATTCCATTTCCTCAATGGACATCACCATGTTTGAGATTTTAACATGCTTCTTTGCCACTGCCATTTCCCATGATCCTTTGGGAAGTATGTAGTTGCTGATGTTCTTTTGGGCAGCGGTATAAAAGATTTGCATCCCCAGATTGGATAAAATGTAATGGGTTTGTGCGATTTACTTTGTTATTGACCTCTGCAACTCTTTTTCAACTACTATTCTTTCGGTTTGTGTTTTGGTTTTGATGATTAGTTCTCTTGATTTTCCAATATCAACTTTGATTTGTTTTCCTGACAATGGTTATCTCCTGGTCCTAGTAAGCCTAAAATCAAATTCATCCAAAATTCCATGAAACGGTATCAAGTATCATGCTCTGTGTTCACTAAATAAATAAACATACTGTATGTACCCAAACATGAAAATGTCACAATATTATACAGGACTTGCTCATAAATTCAAAATATTATTTTCTTTTATTGGAAACTCAATTATTATATCAGCATGACTGTGACACACTTTCATAAATAAAGGTGCAAGTTTATCACTATACCATGGTTACAATACTTGTGACTGAGGACAGAGGCCACATATCTGTTTTTGTTCCACTAGGGACAAAGCATAGCATTTGACATCATAGAGAACAGTATTCTTTTACATCATCTTAGTCAATGGGTGGGCCTCTCTGGCAGTGTCTTAAATTGGTTTCAGTCTTACTGAACAGGTAGAATTTTTTTTATTAGTTGTGGTGAATATAGTTCAGAGATCTGTGATCTTCTATACTATGTATCTCAAGGATATATTCTGGGTCCACTGTTGTTTTCATTCCAGCTGATCCCATTAGGCCAGATTATTTCAAAACACAAGGTGAACTGCCACAGCTATGCTAATGACACACAGCTTTACCTATCTATAGCACCAGATGACTCTGACACTCTGGACCCTCTGACCCAATGTATGTCTTGTATTTCTGAATGGATGAATAGTAATTTCCTCAAGCTAAATAAGGAAAAAACTGAAACTTCAGTTGTTAGTAAAAGTGGAAATAATGATGGGTATTACAAATAATCTTGATCCCTTAACATTAAAAGTCAAGGCAGAAGTAAAGAATTAAGGTGTATTCAAAGACTCTGACCAACACTTTAAATTATATATTAACCATCTTACTAGGCCTGTATTTTTCTATTTAGGGAATATATCAAAAGTTAGACCTCTTATAACATTGCAAAATGTTGAGATATTAATTCATTCTTTTGTTTTTAGTCAACTAGATAACTGTAATGCACTCCCAACTGGTCTAACTAAGAAAGACATGATAGATAGATAGATAGATAGATAGATAGATAGATAGATAGATAGATAGATAGATAGATAGATAGATAGATAGATAGATAGATAGATAGATAGATAGATACTTTATTAATCCCCAAGGGGAAATTCACAATAATAATTCTTTGCATTTATATAGCGCTTTTCTCATTACTCAAAGCACTTAGCAACAGAGCAGAGTCCCTTTTGGCATCTTACAGGATTTGAACCAGCAACCTTCCGATTGCCAGTGAAGATCCCTAGCCTCAAAGCCACCATACCGCCTGTCTCATGAACAATAACCAGTAGATCAGAATGCACAAGCAGGAATTTTAGCCAATAAAATATATTCTGAGCACATCTCACCAGTTTTAGTGTTGTTACATTGTTATATCTGTCTTCTTTAGAACTGACCTTAAAATACTTCTAATGGTATATAAAGCCCTAAATAGTGTTGCTCCTTCCTATATTTTGATTGTCTGTCCCCCTAATGTCCAATTCATAACATTAGATCTTCTAATATTGGACTGCTTATTATCCCAAGAACCAAGCATAAAGAAATAGATGAGGCAGCCTTTTGCTGTTATGCACCAAAAATCTGGAATACTTTACCTATAAAGATACGCCAGGTTAACACTGTGGATCTTTTTAAAAGAACTCCTAAAAGCCCACTTGTTTAATTTGGCTTTATTGTAGTGACATTTTAGTTCTATTCTTAATAAACAACTTATAAACAGAATTACCATATTCTTAATGAATCTGCAATAATTATTAATCTTTTGTACCACCACCTGAACAAGGTCATGAGCAGCTGCCTGTGATGTTTGAAAGAAAGCAAATACCCCAACTTACCCTGACACCCACTGCATCAAATCCTTTAAAAACAATAAGGAACAACTTAAGAACATTTATGTCATGTAGAATGCCCTGTGGGGGCTGGGCGGTTTTTTGGTGTGGAACACATTTAGATTTTGTTTTTGCTTCCAGCTTATCAGGAGTTTTAAAATTTCTTTCTGACTTCCCTGGCCATCTGACCTTATATTTGGACTCTCATTTAGAGTCTTAAAAAACAATTCTATATTTGAGAGCTTTTCCCAATTATATCTGTTTTATGTAAGTGTGCATTATTTATGTTTGTATACTATTTATTCACTATTATTCTTTCTAATTTTATTTTTTTTCTTTGCTTGTAACAATTTCTTTGACATCTTGCAAAGCACATTGAGAATATTGAGCATGCATGTTGAATGCAATCAAGTAAAAAGAACTTAACAGATGTTTTAGGCCTGCAACCATCCATTCATCCATCTTCCGAAACCACTAAACCAGGGCAGGATCACTGGGCAGCTGAAGCCTATCCCAGCAAGCATCAGGCACAAGGCAGGGACAATCCCTGGACAGGACTCCAGTCCATAACAGGGTGAACACAAACACACACACTCAAGGACCAATTTAGCAATACCAATTCACCAAAGTTTATTCAGGTTTAAGTTTAGTAAGTTTAGTGCGGATGTTTTAATGTAAGCAGAGTGGTAACACTGAGATATCATTATTGCCTCACAGTGCCAGAGTCTGTTTGGAGTTTGCATGTTCTCCCCATGTATTTACAGATTGAATGATATCAGTGAGTTTGCCCACTCAAAAACATTGTCCTCAGTTCTTTTATTAATATATCTTCAGCAGAATTGGTAAAAAAAAAATTATTTCCAAATAATTTTGTTGTCACAAGCATGTCTCAGAAACATGGAAGGCACGTTTTCTTAAATCGAAACCTTTGCTGCTTCAGAAAGTGGACATATTCAGTAAGTTTTAAGGCTTTCTTTTCACAGGGGGACCAAATCACCCATAAGTTCCATTATAAAATGCAAGAGTGGACCAATTATTTTTTTAATTTATAAAATATAATTCACTTTAGAATCCCATGTATTTATAAATATCATAATAGTGAAGAAAAGGTTTTGAGTTCAAGACTACAGAAATTATCCTTGAAATAAGCAGTCAAATCAGAAACAGGGATAAGTCCCTGATTATAAAACTGGTTAAGAAGTCTACACCCACAGACTAATCAAGAGATACTGTATATGGAAATAAATATAACATCGTCATAGCCCTATACAGTCTTAATTCAATGTAACTAACTAGGCACTTTTTAGGTATATACGATTATCAGTAAATAATTTTATTGTAAAGTGCATCATAATCATAAAATATATAATATGCAGTATGCTTACATATCTTGGTCTGGATAAGGAAGAGCTTATAATAGCAAAAAAAAAATACAAAACACAAACATGCCATGAAATGGGTGCCAACCTTTTACCTCAAATCAGCACAGTTTTTTTTAAAAGAAAAGGATACAGTATACAGTATACTGTACATTGTCATAGCATAAGAGATAGAATGTCCAACTCATGTTGAGCTCTAAAAGCAAAGCAATAAAATATACTGTAAATTTAAAGATACAATAAAGAAAATCAAAATCACTCTCCAAAGAGCCTATATTCTGAGGTGAATTTTAAATTTAGAAAAGAACACAAACAACATCAAAGAATTTATTTTAATATTGAAATCTTAAAATTATGTCAGTGTTAGTGTGTGTGTGCTTTACTCTGACACAGTATCTTGTCTGGTTTTGATTCTGGCATTTAACCTATTATTTCACAAGTAGACTCCTGCTCATTGTTACCCAAGAAAATAAAGATATTTGGATAAAAAGCTGAACAGTGAATTGATAAATGTGTTTCATATGGAAAAAAAATCATATGGTTCTAGTTAAACAAAATGTCATATTTACATATTGTTTAAATTGGTGAACTTGGTCATGTGAAATACTTTATGAAGTCTTTTGTCAAATTTAAGATTGGTACAGAGGTTAGCTCTGTTGGCTCACAGCTCTAGAGTACTGACTTCACATTCTGTTGCAGTCACTTAATCTGGATGTTGTAAAGACCTTTGAACTAGTGCTGAGAGGTATACCGGTTCATACTGAAAACCGTTTTTTATTTTTGTTATGATATGGATTTTTCTTATACCGCAATACTGATTTAAATAGCCTAAACAACATTCGGAATGTGGCGCAGCGGGAAACTGTTTAAGGGGGTACTTTTTTCACTGCTACACCGCTAAACACACATGCAGCGGAGTACATGCGTTAGTGAAGGTATTGAGTGGTGAAAATGGACAGAGAACATTCCGAAACTGAAGCTGTAGCAGACGATAAAGTTGAACATGATGACACAGAAAAACGTTTGCCGAAAAAAGGAGCTGCGCCTGTTGTCTGGAGATTTTGGTTTTAAAAGGTCGGATGTGGACCAAACAACTATTTACTGCAAATGCTGTTGAGCTAAAGTTGTCGCTGGAGGCGGCAACACAAGCAATTTGCCGCACCACCTTAGCCGCAAACATGCTTTGGAGTACCATAAATGTGTGGAACACATTCTGTAAAAGCTAGAGGACACTCAAGTCAAACGTTACTTGTAGACACATTTGCTAGAGGACTGCCTACGACAAAAAAAGCAAGCGGTGGATCGAGATAACCAACGCCATCACAATCCATATAGCTAACATGTCAATGGACAGTGATTGTTCACATTAACAGAAAGTGAAGTTGGTTTACAAAAAATATTTACTACTACCGAACCCGCGGTGTACCATACGCCATATAATCAGGACGCTTTTTTAATGATTTTTAAGCACAGGGAGAAAATTAACATTTGAAAAATCGGTAATGTAATAAATCACCAAGAAAAGTAACATTGTAACAATGCACGGAACGAACCAACATACAATTGTCCGTGACTGAAAACTGGCGGACTGCCGTCGCACCTTCTCCTCCCAGAGCGAGGGATCGGGGTGGACGGTGCTCGGGCGCGGAACGGGAGGAGAGGGGAAGGATGCCCATTCCACCCCCTCCGTCATGCTAGTCTGCTGATTTCTCATTTAGTATGCACTGCCTGCTCATGTGCCCACCCCCAACTCGTCACCTGAGTCGTTTTCCTCTTTGCACAGTCCACATGCACCTGTGAGTCACGTAGACTTTTCATTGTTCTTTGCGGTTTTGGCTGCTTTTCATGGTAGTAGCGAGGGGGGGGTGTGTGTACAAAGGGCAGGGACGTAATCAGTGTGAGCGTATGACCCGCTATCCAACCCGCAGTGTAGCATACGCCGCATAATTATGTATTGATGGGTGAACACTTCCTGAACGACACAGTTGTCCGAATAGAAGTGAAAACAAAATCGAGCCCGGTGCATTCTTTAACTGCCTTGTAGCACAGTGGTAGTGTTGCTGCTTTGCAGTAAGGAGACTGTGCAAGATTTTGGGTTCGCTTCCCGGTTCCTCCCTGTGTGGATAGCGCTTTGAATACTGAAAACACCGGTATATCAATGTAATGAAGTATTATTATTCTTATGTGTCCAGCGCTCTCTCTCGTGCGCGCCTGTATGTGTGTCGCTCGCTCGCTGCACGTGTTCCTGCAGGCATACCAGTAAGTGAATGAAAAGATGGAACTCTGGAGATAGCAACATACAACTGTCTGTGACTGAACACTGGTTTTGGCAGATACATGCATATCTTTTTGAAGGTTTGGCCCTGTGCCTTATTAATTGTCATTGCAAAGGCAAATCTAACAGGAAATTGTCTTCGTGTTAAAGTAAAAGGCAAATTATCCGCGACAAACTGTTTTACACGCTGCATACCAACCCGCGACGTATCGCTGCATAATCACGCCGCTTTTTTAATGTTTTTTAAACAGAGGGAAAAAAATGAACATTTGCAAAATCTGTAACGCTGCTTTCAGTAAGTACAATGCACACGTGTTTAATTTGTCGGCCACTTTTTGCCAGCCGTCTTTTCTGGTTTTGGCTGCTTTTGCAGTGTTACCGCTTGTGCATATTAAATCTTGAAATCCTTCGAGTAACTAATTGACTAACTAACACCCACACACCCAGCTTGTGTGAAAAAAATGCGCCCGTTCTTTCATCATTTTGTTGCAGCCTATCAAAGACTTGCTGATCATGTTTTCTAGACTCAATATACATTGGCTTTTCACTCAGCGCGGGGGAGCGCATTCATCTCGGATTATTTCATCCTGCTAGAATAATTTGCTACACGGCTGCGTTTGAAAAACCGACTTATCCCGGATGAGTTTCACCGGCATTAACGATTAGGAATCTGGTTGGAACAAAACTCTGCATCCACAGGGGTTCACCAGGACCGAGTTTGGGAAACTCTGTGAGGAGGGGTAGAGTTTCTGGGCAGGGCTTCGTTGTTCCTTTCCCATGGTTTTCGATGGTGGACGCGGTTGGGTGTCGTAACCGAAAAGAATAATGAAAAGTCAACGTGGCTCAGAGGTGCATGTGGACTCCTAGCACAGACGAAAGGGACTAACTGGGTGGTCGGTGAGTTTTTGCGTCCGGGCACATGAGCAGGCAGTGTGAATGCCTAGAGAGCGAGGGTAGATGCGGGCCGGGGAAAAAGGAGTGTTGGTGGGCGGGGAAACGTCTTCCATATTCCTGCAGGACCATCTAGGAAGACGCATGTTTGTCGCGGATGCGGTGGACGCCGGTCGGGGAATAAGAAGACGCATGTTTGTCGCGGATGCGGTGGACGCCGGTCGGGGAATAAGGAGTGTTGGTAGGCGGGGAAACGTTTTCCGTGTTCTTGCAGGACCATCTAAGAAGACGCATGTTTGTCGCGGATGCGAATGGTGCACGCGGTCATGCGTCATAACCGAAAAGTCAACGTGGCTCAGAGGTGCATGTGTACTGTAGCACAGACGAACATAAATGACGGCGTTTTTTCCGAGTCGTCGCGTCCGAGTTGGTGGGCGTGGCTCTGCGAGTTGTCGTCGTATCCAATGGTCTTAGAGTTGGTGGGCATGGCTCCTTCCTGCGTGCGCCATTGGCGTCTTACTTGTCGGCGGTTTAGTGAATCCACGCCCCTTCCGGCGTGCTTTCTATGGGTGGCTACTTGTCGGCGGCTTAGTGAATTATATATATAGATTTACTCCTTTTCTAAGACATGCTCAGTGCAATACAACTTTTGACAAGGTACTCTGGATATTTTACTAAGTCTAAATGCCTCTTTGGATGGTTGAAAATATGTTGTCAAAATTATAGTTTAAGTTGTTTGCAAAATTTGTTCAATAAAATGGTTCTATATTTTGACTATAACTGTCATGCAATGTGATTCCTTCTCTTCATTAGTGCCACCCCCTTGAAAACTATCACTTTATGAGGCCATGCAAACCTTTATTAATACTTGTGTGCGCATTAAAAAAAATTTTTGTACAATTCTTATGACAGTGGAAAAGGTTATTCTTAGCCAGTCTACTGTAGTAATTGCAGTGGAAAATGTGGTTAACATCCACTCATGCATGGGGAAAAAAATACTGTTGAATACTGTGAAACTGGTATAATTTTGAAAAATACTGTGATATAGAATTTTGGTCATACCACCCAGCCCTACTTTGAACTATATCTGTTGTATGAAAATTTGCTATAGAAATAAATGTTGTTTTAGTTGTATTTTCCCACAGTACAAAGTCTGAGCTCCCACTTCTCAAATATATGCATTGGCTAATTGACCTCAGTATATACAAATAAAGATTTATGCATGAGTATGCACACCTAACCTTTTGTCCAAAAATACTACAGTGAGCCCGTCACTGAAGAATTTAAATCAGGTCCCTATAGCTCTGATGCAGTTGAGGTAACTACTATGCCAACCTTTTATACTTTAATATCTTCCAAAATACTTTAGTACGATCATTGCAACGGAAATACATTTTTAACTTGGGTATTAACCTAAAGGTCCTTACATAATGATGAAAAGCAAAACAGGATTCATCGCTTTTTTCTCAAGGAAAATGTGATTTAACATATCTTACAAAGTTGCATTAATTATGTCATTAGGATGTGGATCTTTGTGAATGATACAATTAAAGAAATTCAATAATCAATGATGGTTAAAGGATAAAAAGGATTAAGCCAAACAAGACAATCTTCCCAATGACAATGATGTCTTTAAGGGCTTGAAAAAAATGATCAAGTTTTAGAGTAAGGACACCTGTACAGACCCTACTAATACTTTGTCATTTTCTTAAAAAATTTTAGTTTGCCTCATTTATAAGTGAGAAATTGAAATGGCAACTGCAAATTCCGGAACACTTTCTTAATATGTGCGACAGGATTAGACAAGGTCTTGTCTGTCTCCTTGTCACCTGACTATGTGGCCAGACAGACTGTACTCTTATTTGTGTTCTTCTGTGGATATCAATTTCTCTGAAAAGCTGTGGCAGTGGAGGCTATAAATGGTTAAGATTCACAAATCTTGTGTTACGTTATTTTCTGTGATATGACACATTTTTTCATATTCCATTTATTTAATTTTTAGGAGTTTTTTTATGCTGAGATTTTTCAAAAGGCTGAATTTTTAGACAAGGTCATTGAGGGAAAACTGGTGTGGGTACAGTACAGAGCACTGTAGGGCTTTGTAATGATATGAGTTGTGATCCGCCTGCCCAAAAGATCACTGTTCTCCATTGTATCTATTGAGAGAGGAGGATTTGGCAGAATTTGGCTCTGCGTGTTTTGCTGACTACATTTACTGCTGTAAGAGTTCACAAAATTCAAAGTTGCATTTTTCTCTTGGTCTTACAAAACAACTGTAACAGATTAAAGACTGCTAAAAATGATAGTCTCACAGGCTTTTTATAGTCATGCAGAAAGTTTTATTTTTCCCTAGATAGTTCATTATACAACATTTTCCTTATATAGAAACATTTATTTCATTACAAAAAAGAAAAAAAGCAATATGTTCTAAACTCAAAGTAATTTACTAATATATAAAATCTTCAAAGATTCCAGTAGTAAGAAAAAAAGTATTAAAAGTTGCATCAGACATTTCATAAAAAAAGTATCTAAAAAACTGGTCTATATTAGTTTTTTACACCTGAAATAAAAACATTGATCCAAAAAAACTGGTCTATATCAGTTTTTTAGACCTAACATACCTAGTTTCAAGTTAGAAAATCTTACAATATATATATATATATATATATATATATATATATATATATATAATTCACCTGAGAAAACTGAACATGCATCTGAAAAATGGCTTCATACCATCTACTCCATCAGATGTCTGAGCAGGACTGACTTCATCATTTCTGATGTCAACCATCCACATATTGTATCTGCTTTGGGGGCAGATTCCTCCTCTGGCCATAACGCCACTGAACTGTGGGTAACCTGAATTTGCCTATACTGTACTGTACCCACCTTCTGGTTTATATCTCATTCTACTGTATATGTATACTGCCATCTGCCCTTTTTCTTTTTCCCACTACTTTTTAATACAATCTATATGTCTGAACAGTTTTATTTTGCACTATGTACATTAGGTCATTTTTCTACTACACTTCTTTATAGTATTTATTTATTTTACATCATTTAATGAACTTATTACCTATATTTGCTACTTTAACCCCAATTTTCCTCGCAAACGATGCAGGAAAGAATTTAACAATGCTCCCGCAATTCATGTGACAATAAAAACCTACAGTATTTCCAACACATCTAAGTGTAATTACAATAGGTTTACATGGCAAGTTTTGATGTTACATTTAATATTTCAAATTCGTAATAATTCGCTATAAATACTTTTTCATTGTCCTACTTCCAGTATTTGTTTAAAATGGAGCAACATGGAACGTTTACGCTGCAATTAGAGCTCAAACGGTTGTATATAATGAGGGATAAATGGTTAACATGTTTCGTGAGACATGAAATTAATTATCACTTCCGGTTCACAAAAAAGTAAAAAATGGCTAATTATAAACAAACAAAAGTATGAATTTCGGAAATGTTTGCGCAGATCCAGTAGATACGTCACCTACCCCGCCTGAGAAGTAACAAGTGACGATCGGCACGTGCGCGTAGCAGCTTTATGGCCCAATCGGCGTCCCTTAGAATAGAAGCGGCGGCGCATGTTTTCCTTTACCAATATGGCTGCCGTCTCCACTGTTGGTGGGCTGCTGCAGTACACAAGCAGGTCCTGCAGGGGTCGTGAAGATAAGCACGGCATGATACCGTGAAAAATCCGAGAGAGAGGAAAAGGCCGAACGCCGGGGAAACAATTCAACGGGCTGTGTTTTATTTTCGGTATATAAACAAACAAAGCAACAATAGGTCTATTAATCAATTTAGCAGCGTCGATCGACTCGGAAGATGTCAGGTATCCAGTGTTCACAGATCGAGGCTGGTTAGTGTCTTACTACATTAGTGTTACCTTTATATTGAAAGGGGATGCTATGTTTTGTGTGTTAGCTAGCGTGCAGTTCTATTAAATGCCTTCTCTGCTCCCCCTTTCTTTACAGAACTGTATTACCTCATTGCGAGATTTCTACAGTCCGGTCCCTGCAAAAAAACAGCACAGGTTAGCCAATAAAGACTTGTTCATTCGTCACAGAAAAGCATATCGGCTTTTATTTTTTAGTCAATTAATGGTGTTTTATTTTTTTCTTTCCGCAGGTCTTGGTTGAAGAGCTCGATGAATACGAGGTAGGCAGCGCCTTTGCTACTCTACGCTCGCCCCGTATTTCCGCGGCAGCCGGTTCCTTGTACAAGTATAATTTACAGTTTTAGTTATTTTTGAACTTTTTGCTAAGTATTATAGGGAAGGTAGAACGCCTATCACTGTATGCGAGTTTCGTCTCAGTCAGTGTGTCTTTTTTTTTATTTTTTTTTTTTAGCTTATTCCAAAACGTTTGGATTGGGAAGGCAAAGAATATAAGCGTACCTTTGAAGAATGGGTGAGTATTTATTGGGAAAGTTGGAAAACTTTAGACAGGTGGAAATTTTAACTTTTGTATTATGAATCGTGAAGTCTGCTTACAAATCGTAAGAACATATCAAAATTTAATAATATATAAATCGAAGTAAAATACGTTGTGTAAGTATTGGTCAACTTGGCGAGTTTTCTGGGAAAAGCCACATTTTGCGGACCGAAGCTGATATTTTGTATCGAAATAAACGCCTTATTGTGCATAATAGGCAAGGAGGAGGGGGTTATTCGAGGGTATGCAGGAAAAGGGGGTTGAAGGAACGTCAATCTCTTATTCCAACCAATCACAATGTGCATTTCTTTATCCGGAAGCGAGTCATCGGTGACAATCGTCCTGTGATTGGGTGTTTGAGCCGAGAAGACTTGCGCTAAGGCTGCCGTGCGTGGCGAAATTTTCACCAGTTAGTCTGAAGCTGCAGTGATCTCACTGAAATAAAACAAAATACCGGTGACGCTGGCTTTAAATTAGTGGTGTGTGTATTTTTTTAAGTAGCCAAAGAACAAAATGATATTAATTTCTCGTCACTTGTGTTTCATGGTGTTTTTTAAACGAATGTTGCAACTGAGAAAAAAATCAATGGCGTTTAAACAGTTTAACGCTGTCTCTTGTCTTATTTAAGTACAGTAAGGACTTTAAATTAATAGGGACCCAAATTGTGTCATTTCTAAAACTGCTGGTTCGTAATGGGATATTTTGCTTCTAAAATCTCGTTGGCCTTATTGTACTTTTTACTGTTAGGTTGTAGAATATGGTGCAGTATTCAGATGGGGCCCCGTTGTGTGGTATTTCAAAAGGTTTTTATTGTTTGACAAAATAATCTACCGTGGTAATCCTGGAACAATTTGCAGTCGGTTAGGGTACATGCTGTGCAAACATGGACAATGATAGATTACTGTTTAAGCATTTGGTACTGTGGCACACAGACATATACTTTTAATACAGTATTAATCTTTGTAATCTGTTTTAAACTTTTAAAACTGCAAACTGTAAAAATTGTATTTTGAGTTAATATTTAAATGTCCTGGTTTGGCTTCTTGTGTTTAAAAATTTCGAAAATCTGAATTGCATTTTGAAATAACTTTTAGATTCATTGAAAAATAGTTAAGCAACTCCAAAAAAGTGTGCATGTAAAATTTAATTTAGAGGTTGTGCATCATAAAATTGTTGCCAGTATTTGGTAGTTATACACACTGATAATCCACCCACCCATCCATTTGTTTAACCGTCTTGTTCAGGACAGGGTCACAGGGCTGCTGAAGCATATCCAAGCAATTCTCTGGGGGCAATGTGGGAATGACACCTGGACTGGGTGCCAACCCAACACAGGGTCAACACACATAATATCATTTAAAAAATATAGTACATATTTCATAATTTTTAAGTTTAACATTTGCATTAAACTGCATTTTTTTTTCTGAAAATGGCAACTGTTTGCTTTCATACAGAAAGGACTTGTCCTTTTGATACATTGTAGAAATGTAAATATACAGCACCTTGTAAAAATACCAGGGATCTTGAGTTGGATTATCAAATTTGTGGAGCCTGGCTCAAACAAAGCACAGAATTTTAAATAATTACTCAAAATGCCATTCTCAAGTTTGTACATTTGCCAAAACAATGGAACAGTAATTGTCAAATTGCAAAATTGCTCTTGAGGTATTAAATTAGATGGTAAGGATGACAGGCAGTGGTTTTGATGGTTTGCCAAAAATTGCTGTTGAAATTAAAGTTTGCAAATTTTGCCATACAAAGATGTCCTTATTTTTAAGTCACTGCAGTGTGCTTTTTATTTTGGTCCTACAGGAACCCATGTGCAATCATAGTGTTATTTTCTGGAATGCGAGTGCAGGTTTTTATTCAGTATTTGTCTGTAATTTGCTACATTATTTCCATTAATAACTGACAATTTTTTTTGTTTTTGCTAATAAAAAAAGACTTCTCAACGTCATGTCAATGCCATCTAGCATTACAATGTGAGTAGTATAATATGACTTGTGTGTAGTGTTTTATTTCATGCCATATACACCACACAGCATTCAGGGCAAATGTTTGTGTTCTTCTTAGACACTTGGCTTTCTAGTATATACAATGTCAACCATAATAATTGTGTGTGTTTCTTCCCTCCTCCTATCTAAGCTACAGTAGGTCTTCTTTCTCTCTAATTCCCTATAAAGGCCTGTCTTGTGGAGTGATGATTCATTAGCATAGTTGTGGTCACTGACATAACTTTGTCACCAAGGATTTTCCAGAGATTCTTGATCAGATTTAGATCTGGACTAACCATTTCATTATTTCAATGTTACTAGTTTCAAGGGACTACTTTACCCATTTTACAAGGTGATAAGGGGGCATTGTCTTGCATGGAAATTGTGGGCTTATTGTGAGATGTGCATGCTGCTGAAGGAGGTTCTGATAAACCTTTGCAGTCACCCTGCCATGTAGCTGTCTGTATAAGAGGGCCAACTCCTGCTGCAGAAAACTTCCCCCAAACTTGACATTTTTACGCAATTTGTGTTCAGTCTTTCACCAGTTTGAAGCTGAACATAATGTTTCTCATCGGACCCAAATAAATTAAACTTGTTCTCATCACTAAAGTGAACTATGGACCAATACTCCTGTCCACACAACATGCTCCTCAGCAAAGGTTAGTCTAGCCATTTGATTCTTTCTGCTGATGAGAGACTTAATCAATGCAGAATGGGCTTTCTGAAGTCCGAATCGTCATGAATGGCGACACGCTGTGTACCGTGACAGATCTTTGGCCTGTTCAATGCTAAACTGGTGGGCAATTCCTGCTGTAGTGTTGAACCAATTTCCCCATTGAGACTCTCCTCATTATCCAGTCCTCTTGTGCATTTTTCTTCTATGAATGACCAGCTTTTATTGGGGGGAAATGAATGAATTAGTGTTATATAGCTGCAGTATTCTAGAAATCACAAACTTGGAGTGACCAGATTCTTTTGCAGTGGCTGAAAGGGTTAGCCCTTTGGCCATAATCTGGACATCCTGCTGTTGCAGGTTTCATTTACCTTAGAGCAGCTCACCATTTTGTAAAGTAATTAGAAGTGCTGCCAGATAAATAGGGTTTGTCAGATAATTAAGGAAATTAGCAGCAGCTGCCAGTAACTAGGAGGTATCTGAGAGTGTTCTCTAATTTTGATTAGAACTCTTCTTCAAATTTCTCATTTAAGTGTTTCATATTGTGCTTCAGAATATATTTAAATTATGAAAAAAGTTTTTAAAAAAAAAAAAAAAAAGCCCTTCTATTCCCATTAGGATAACTTCAAATAGATATAAGCAGTGATTTAGAAATTTTGGATGTTGTAAGTTGTTCACTAATTTTGGTCACCACTGTAGGAGAACAATCCGATCTATGCAGTATGAATATAGGTGTGTTTTAAAGTTGTTGTTTTTTTTTCTACTTCTGATTATTAGACACCATGGAGTTTAGTGCTTTTAAAAGTGTTTTTTTTTCCCCCCATCCTTTATACTTGTCTTCATTTTCAAGCTATACTTCAAAATGTGCTCTAACGTACTGTGAGATTATGTTGAGAGAAAACAGTTTTATTAGTTCTGGGGGAGCACTTTGAATTAGCTAATTTATTTCCCACACAGACTTGTTGATGTAGTTTAGTGTATCAGAAAAGGTATTAAGTACCTTTTTAAACTTTTGTTTCTTTTTTTTAAACTTAGTAAAATGTTTCTCTCTCTCTCTTTTTTTTTTTTTAATAGATCATTGATGAAACAGGTGAAATTTAGGTAATTTCAAGTTCAGAATGAAAATTGACAAAATATTAAATTGTTTGGAGCTAAACAATTTTCTAGCCACTGTTAAGTTATCAATGGTCAGAAGTATTTTTTTTTTTTAAATTGCAAAAAAGGTTGGCTGTGCTGGAATTTGAACTGTGGCATCCACCTTTTATCATACTGCATCAATATTCATAAAATGCAAAGTAATTATGGACTTGGTTGGACTTAAAACAGTAAGTTATTGGGTATGGTTCACACTATACCTTGCAGTGTGCTTTAGTGAAAGCTGTGCAGTATGTGTAAATTGTGTTGCCATGTAAATATGACTTTGGCATAGCTCTGAGCATGAAGGGTGCATTTTTTGGCGTGAATTTGTGTATATACGATCTGTCTACCTATGATGTGTAAAGTAGCAGTTGCTTACAATTATTCATTGTTTGGTAAAAACATATAGCTTACAAGTAATGGTAGTTTTGTCTTAAATAATGCAGTTTTATGAGTTGAAAAGCAATTTGCACTTTGATTAAAGGAGAGTGTCAATTTAAAAGGTTTAATTAAGAAAAAAGGCATCTTGGCATTTAAATATTCAGAGCATTTCTCGTCTATGGGGCAACATAGATGAATGGGTGTAAAATATGTATAGCGCTAATAATTATTACATCAGTAATACTTGATAATTTCCAAAAGTATTCAGAACTCTTTCAGTGCTTTCAGATGTTCTTGGATTGTTTTACCATGGTGTGAAGCATACTAACAATGGCTGTAAATGTATTTTTTAAGTAGATCTTCAGAAATGTTCTGTATCTGTGGTAAGGTTTTTATGTGGTGTTTGAGAAGCTTTTGTTTTAAAAATCTTAATGCATTTCAGTAAATCTGACAAAAAGAAGAAGAATAATGCCTAGCCATTTCACCTACCTGATATACATCTTTCCCTTAAAATCTAGAAATTGAAACAAGTGAAAAATATATGGTGAATTATACCCAAGTACAAAAGTAGGCAGCATATTTGTATTTCACATTAGGATATCTATGGGTGAATAACCATTTTTTGTTTTGTAAAAACATTTTTTTTTTTTCTTGATCTTGTGCAGAAACATTTTAAAGGATCTATTTTGATACCTTGTGCAAGGCAATGTAAAATGCATTATTTGTCTGCAATCTTTCTACGTTTCATTGCTGTAAATATGTTGGGATTTTTTGAGCTTTATTATTATCAAAGAGCGAACTAGCTCCGATGACAGTGATTTATGAAATCTAGAGTGCCTTTTGTATGACCAGTTATTGATGCGGTAGGGTGCTTCCACTTTGCGGTCAGCAGAGGTGGGTAGAGTAGCCAAAAATTGTACTCAAGTAAGAGTAGCGTTACTTCAAAATAATATTGCTGAAGTAGAAGTAAAAAGTAGTCATCCAAAAAATTAATCAAGAGTAAAAAAGTATTTGGTGAAAAGACTACTCAAGTACTGAGTAACTGTTTGAACATAAATGATTTATTTTTTAGAAATGTTGTAATAAGACAGACAAAAATAAAATGTGCAAATTCTGCTATTTCCAAATAATGATTACAAATAAACATCTTTATAAAATAAAGATGCACAAATAACACAAAGTTCCAAATCTCAGTTTTTCACAACAAAGGTTTTGAAGCCAAACTACTTACAGTGACAAGATATACTGTACACTGACAGTATAATACTGTATATTCACTTTGTGGTGTAGCGGGTCCGCAGCTTCAAAAAAAAAAAAAAGGGGCCAGTTTCAAATCCGTAAAGCCTTGTCATTCTCCGTAGGCGCAATTGCACAACAGGGAGTAGATGAGGTAGTTGGAGCGAGTCACACCTGCATGTGCGGGTGCGATTGTTCTCAATTGCTTCATTGGCTTTCTGTGACATGTGATTAAGGCCCACGGATACGGGAGTTTATATATACGTGTCTGCACAAAAAATAAGGGGGAATCAAAAAAAAAAAAAAGAGAAAAGAAGAGTCTGTAGGGACCGGCATCATCACACACTTGCCCTCCAAATAGCACAGCTGAGAAAATACCATAAGAACAAGACAGCTTGTGCACGTACAAGAAGTCCCACTTTACCATGACTGTCTGTGTCTGTTTGGTTAAAACGTGCTTGTTCTTCACTCAGTGAAGTGATGGTTAAGCTTCAGCAGGAGTTGGCTCTCAAGGTTCTTGCAGTGAAGCTGTGACCGTTTAGCAGTGAACAGGAGCCCTGCATGTCTCTCACAGGCTGCAGATGCAGGAAGTTTGTATGTGGTCATGTGACTGCATGGCTACGTCTGATTGGTGAAACGTAGTCATGTGATTATTGTTGCTACGTCTGATTGGTGAAACAGTCATGCAGTAGATCCACTGGCGACTTCTCTCTGGCAAAAATATAGCGTATATAATGGGGGGGGGGGGGGGGGGGAGTAACAATTCGAGAGTTGCCCAATGTAGCGGAGTAAGTAGCATTTCTTCTTCACAAATGTACTCAAGTAAAAGTAAAAAAATTATGGTGCAGTAAAACTACTCTTAGAAGTACAATTTTTTTTTTTTTAAAGTTACTCAAGTAAATGTAACTCGTTACTACCCAGCTCTGGCGGTCAGTGTGAGTGTGTATTCATATATGGTATCAAAGGGTTGGTGGGATTCTCATGAAGCATTGAGCATCATTGGTACTGGCCCACTTCAAGGACTGTCCACAAAACTAAACTCCATAGCTTTCATATGTAGCTTGTTGCCATTCTTGCTATTTGAAAACTATCTTTGAGTGTTGTGTGTTACTGTAATAATTGTTGTTTTATTAAAGTTTATTTTGAAATAAGTTATTGAAAATATACCCAATAGAGTATTATCCAATAATTAGTATTTGGGGGGAAAAATATCTTTTAATACAACATGAATAATGCTAGCATACATCAATATTAACTTATGAAAGGAGCTGAAATAAGTTCCCTATGTAGCTATTACTATTAGTTAACACACAGAAATTCATTCCAATTGTATAAATAAGTTTGGAATAATCCGTCTGCGGCTAATAAAATTGCTGGCTCGATCTCCATGGGTGTGCATGCTCACGTGGCTGCAGGATGTTGGTGGAGTGATTCGAGACAAAAGTGCACATGGACATGAAGGTAAGGTCTGTCTTGATTGCTCCATTGACTTTCTCCGGTTAGCGATTGAGGTGCTGCTGTCAGAAGAAGTGTAGGAGCGAGTGAAAGAGAGAGAGCGGGGATGAAAGTGAGGCATCAGTTAGACAGGAATGGAGCATGTGGCTAGTGCTCAAGAGGGGGCTGAAGGTTGCCCCCGCTGATCAGCCAAGGGAGCAGGAGCAACCGCAATACTCCAGAGGAATCCCCTGCAAAGCTGGCAGCGCGAGTCGAAGATGTGGAGGCTCGGTGATGCCCCATGAAACACATGGCAAGGGCAGCAGGAACTGAGGGTTGTCTGATCCTGTTGGATGACATCTCTCCAGAGAGATGTCAGTTTTAAAGAACAAGTTCTTGCCTTTTGATTTTAACCCCACATTTATGGATATTTGTTTGACCGGAGTATTAACATCCATGAGCACTGTTTAAATGGATTATTTATTTATTTATGAATAATGATTTACTGCACTATTTATTTGGACACTTTGATTTTAGATTTTTTTTTTTAAAATAAAAGCACTTTTTCCCTTTATAGAACTAACCCCCTTTGCCCGGTTCATTCTTGGCTATGTTATCAATGGTGGCGGGTTCAATTGGCTCCTAAACAAGAGTGGGAGCATGAAACAACCCGCACCATCACGGTAATTAAGAATTTGGAACAGATTGTATAATGGGACTATGAATGGCACACGATGGGCAAGAAGATCAGTGGCATAAGCCACTGAAGCTTCCTACTTTCCAGCACCACTGTCCATTTTTAAACTGGTCCTGTGTTTTTATCAGTTATTACAGCTGCACCTTTCCTGTGTTATTAATTACCGTATATGCTCACGTATAAGTTTGGTCTTGAAACCTGAAAAATCGACCATAAAATCAGACCCCGACTTATATTGCCATTCAAAAATGGGACACTTTTTTTTTTTTTTTTTTTTTTTTTTTTACATCATCTTGCCTCCTCCAATCTCGCATGTTCCTTAGATGCATCGAATTTTGTTGCAGCAGCACAGTTACCAATTTCTTTCGCTACTTCAGTGACGTTTAATTTAAAACCAGCTTCATATTTTCTTCTGATCGAACGCTCCATCTTAGATAAGGGATGCTCTTACGATAAAGGTGTGTGAGGGTGTGAGATACAAAAAAAACAAATCGGTGCAAACGTTGCTTCGGAATAGTTCGGGTATTACCATGTGGTCACGTAGGCACAATGGAGAGAAAGAGAGAGTGAGGTTAGGAGCACGTACTGATACAACGCATTGCCGCACCCACATAGGAAAAAAAAAGGGAGTGTGCTCTGTGGTTACTCTGTCAGGTGGGCGTTAGCATATCATAATCCCTTGTATCATTAGTGTGTGTTTTCTACGTTCGACTTATATGACCAACATTATAAAATACCAGAAATCTACTGTATAATCAAGTCCCAACTTATCCGCAAGTATATACAGTAGTTCAAACATAATTTAGCAGCATGTTTAATATTGGTTCTTTTAAGGTAATAATTCAGTTTTACATATGCTTACATAATTGCTTTCCATTTATTTCCAGAGAAGTGACTTTTTGTACTCCATACATTAACTTACCTAAAGCAGCAGGAGAAATGTGCTACTGTGTGAGCTGTTTGCATGTGCACCCTGCATGGTGCTTGACTTGCTTGCATTGTGCATCCAAGCGACTGTCAGACCAATAAGAGGAAGATGTATATTTTGTATAGGATAAAGCAACCACTTCAAAAGGAAAATTGAAACAGTAAAACTAATTCCTAGTTGAAGTTGCATAGAATGTTTTTCTAAGATTTACAAATTTTCATATTTACCAGTGCTTTTCAATGGGAAATTTTAAAACTGCACACTCTGTTTATGATATCTGAACAAAAATTGAACTGTCCTGACGCATTTCCTTGAAGAACAAGTGTGCCACATCTCTGCAAAATCAGCCTATGGGGTTAAGTTGTCTCATGCCAACTTACAGTGATAGGCTTTAAAAGTAGGTGCCTTGCACATTATATGCGAATGTGCTATAATAATGTTGGTGGGCATGAGATTGTAGTGATTAACAGCAGATCTAGAAAGCATCTTAATGAAGTTTCTGAATTTAAGTACTAAGGTTTCGTAATGTGTGAACGTGGAGGGGGCAAAAGAGCTGTCAAAGAACAAATGAAATCAGCATGGGCAAGTGTGAGCAATAATATATTGTATGACAAGAGGACTGCCACTGAGGTTGAATGCTGAAGTATTTAGCACAGTCAGTAGACCCATATTTCCATATAGTACAGAGACTGAGTGAGAGAACTTTTAAAAACTACAGAAATGAGAATTATCACAGAAGTGTCTCTGATTGATTGGTAATCAGGAAATAAGGCTGGGGTGCATTGCATTGCAAATAACGGCAGAGAACAAAGGCTGAATTAATTTACATATGCTGAGAATTGATGAAACAGATACACGTGTCGATAAACATACAAGAGCATGGTTAGCTAACCTGTCCCTTGTTTGTGCTCTGTGGCTCATTAATGAGGCACCTACACTTACAGAGCTATAAAAGAAAGGGAGGAAAGAAAGGGAGTAAATAATCAAGGAAGTATGAGAAAGACAGGAAGGAAAAGTAAATCAGGCAGTTGAGCTAGTGCTGTAAGGGAGGAGAATGTGCAGTCGGGGGAAATCCCCAAGGGCAAGCAAGAACGGTGCTCCTAGGTGATTGACTGTGCCTGAGCAGACAGCGCCAGGGAGATCATGGACTCCTAGGGATCCTAGAGACACTGATTGGGGTGTTAGGAAGATGGAGCCATGGATGACTGTGGGAGCTAAAAAAAAAAAAAGAGAGACCCGCATTTGCCAACCCAGCTGAATAGACCTGTTGGGGTGAGCAGGTGAGAAAATGGAAAAGAGAGCACTGAAGTACAGGGTTTTCAATTTGTTTTTAAACTTGATTTTATCCATTTAAGGATTCAATTTTTTACTTCGATTGTAAGACATGATGTCACTGCAATTTGGATTTTATGAATTATTTATTGAAAACTTTTGCAGTTGCTCATTTTACACTATTTGAATAAAAACTGCACTATGCACCGTGGAAGCGCCATATACAGTGGAGCCTCTTACTTTGAACATTCCAAAGCGTAAATGCTAAATTCAACAGAAATTTGATCCAGAGTTCGAACGATGCCTGTGCAGTGAAAAAAATGCAGCAACAGATGGCAGTTACTCAGTGAGTGTAAATGTCAAAAGTTGTGCACCCATTAGGTGTCTTACTGTCTTTGTGAAAGCATCTCTCGCATTGCATTTGTGTTTTCAGTGCTTTTTCACTTTGTTTAGTGTGTTAGGGGTTTTGTATAAAAATAACCAAACTATTAACCATGGCATCCACATGGGACATCACGACTCTTCACTAAGATACAGTAAATGCAATTTTCATTTTATTATGCAGTATTTACGTATTTAATTTGTTTTCATGTTTTAATTTATGTACTGCATTTAATTGTGTTTGTTTTTACCTTAAATTATGTTCATTTGCTGTTTAAGGTTATCAAAATGAATATTGTTTATGGTCTGGGAATAGATTAATTTACTTTCCATAATTTCTATTGCGGGGAAAAGTGGTTCAGACTTTGAACCGTTTCAGAGTTCATACAGCTTCCTTAAATTCAAAGTACGAGACACCACTGTACATATTCCTCATCAGGCTCACAGAGCAGTACTTAACATTCTCATTATAGTCTGCTAATGTACCCTTCAAATAAAAATAGAGATTTTTGTGTTTGTTTATGCAGGGTGCAAATTCAGCTAGAATAACGCTTGATTAGTGACGTCTCGTGTGAAACAGATCTTGCAGTGACATAAAATGTGAGGTGTGGTACACTTGACAGTATGAAAGTTCTTTGTATGGCTATGACAGCTGTATGATGTCACGCTTGCCTTGCAAAGTAACATTGGGTGCTTGGGAAAAGTATTAGTCTAAGCTGGTTGCATGGCGCATTTCCAGGAAAATATTTGTCGGACAACACTGCATATTTGGTGTGAAAAACACTTTTTCAAATTTTGCCGATCAACACTGTGTGAGACGTTAAGAAATATGAAGTTTTTTTGATTTGGTTTAATGTAATGTTAATTCACCAGGTGGGTATTCATTACTCGGTTTCTAATAACTATTATTCGTTATTTTCCTAGTTTTAGTAATATTTTTGATGGATTATCTGTTTTTCCTAGGTAACGGCAAACAGGCACATCCCCAGCAGATTATTTGTTAAGAATATGTCAAAGAATTGGACCCCTTCTTGATAAAGAGGTACCTCCCAGCGTTCCTGGAGTGCAGACTCTTCTGGGTGTTGGACGGCAATCCTTATTGAGAACGGAAAAAGGTAAAATGTTTAGAGGACAAAGTTTATTTTCTTTTGTAGTGTTGTGGAAAATAGTGCAATGTAAAATCTATTGCTCTTGCAAGAGTGTGCAGTATAAACTTTCTGGTGTTTTTGAGTGGCAAGAGTAAACATTTATTGCAATTTTTAAACAGTAGCATTGAAATATGTTTTCCATATTTCAGACTGTAGGCACACAGTATGGAGTGGTTCTGCCTTTGCAGCTTTGCACAGGGGAAGACCCCCAGAACCTCCATTACTCTATGGGAGACTGCCAAACATTGGTAAGTTATCACTTAATTTTTTTTTTTTTTTTTTTTGCGGACAACGATTTTGGATGATCCGCTGTGGCAACGCCGAACGGGAGCAGCCGAAAGAAGAAGAAGTTGTCTTTAGGACTTTGTGTGTTCCACATGCATAGAAGTTTCATGTGCTCAAACATTTGTTTTAGAGTTTAAGTTCTGTTTCTGTGATGTTCAGAACATCAAAGTTGAGTTTTGTAGTGTGTGTGTGTCTGTGTGTGTAAAATCAAAATTTATTTTCTGTCTTAATTACAGTTTTCATTGGAATTTTTTGTTGTGTTTTTTTTTTTTTATCTCCTGGATGACTACATCCCAGTAAAGAGACATTTTAGAACAAGCAGTTTTTAATATTTCTACCCTTAACATTGAAGTCTATGTACAATAATAACTTTCTAAAAGTTGTCCTAACTTTTCCAAAAAAGTTTTCATTGTGTTTGTCTTCTTATAGACTCCTGACCTATTTTATTGTTTTGGTCCAGTGCTTCCACAGGCTTGGTTTTCTCAAAATCCATATATTCATAATTCTTCCTCCACTCCTCCCTTTGTACACCACCTCCCCGTTCCAATTCCCTGAGCTATGTTGATCTGCTCCATTTTCAGCATAACTCTGGATTACATCCCAGTGCCTAATCATGGCTCCTGGGAAGCACTTCCAGTGTAGCCATGTCAAAACAGGGGACTTGCCTCCCAATTGCTCCCTGTGGCGGAACCAGTGGGACCCAATATGGCAACGCTATGGAATCACAGCTCCCATGCTGCTCTGTCAGTATCTAAAAGGGGAATTTCTATAAGGGATGTTTTTCCTCCTGTGTATGGGGAAACAATATGAGCACAGGAGGTAGCCTCCTAGTGCCCTTAATTTGCCCTGTCCTTCCATTTGGGAAAGGGAATACTAACCTTCCTGACCAGTGTCGGCATTCCAATCAGGTATGGGAACAGGGTGCACTATCCGTGAAATTTCTGTCAATCTACAACATTACCTCCATCTGAACCAAGCCTTTGAAGGCAGAGTATCCAGTCCCACAAGGATGTCAGACAGTCCAGTACTTGATAGAGGCTGGTCAATATCAGCTGACATAATCAGGAAGGAAAAAGTGTGATTATAGGCATATGCTTCCCTTTGTTCTTCCTTACATAGTGCTGACAGTCTGCTAGTAAGAAGGTGTCATTCCTGTAATCTTGCTTATAATCACACAAGACCGTGTCTCCACATTTATCCGCTATCATGGCAATCGAAACACTTCTGATCCTTCTATGTGTTTTCTTCCTTTTCTTTTAAATTGCAGTGCAATCTTCAGTCCTGTCTCCTCTGGTTGTATGTTACCTTTTTGTTCCTTCGGTCCTTCATCCCACTTTTGGTTGCCTATAATTAGGCTAAGGGTGGTGGAGACCTCTGGATGTGTGACTCTCCTTCATTTGTTGGAGCTGATTACTGCCATCTTCCATGTAGAACAAGCCTTCCCTAAGCAAGCTCTCCCTGTTTTCTGTTGCACCTTGACAGCTTGACATCTACTGTGAATTAAAAATGCACACTTTACGGTCTATGTTCCCTTTACAACACAGCAAGGCTGAGCCAGGCCAGGGATTGTAGGTGACATTACTCCATTTGTGGTATGTTTAATTGGATCCCTGCTTCAGTGCAAGGACCCTTTTCACTCTGCACTCTCAATTTCTCTCCCTATTCTGACCTGTATAATATGGGTTGTCATTTTCCCAGCTCCGAGTGTTAGGCACTTGCAACATTTTTGTTAGTACTGCTGTTGGAAGTTGCACTACTTTGTTCTACTTACATATATCCGAGATCCCTTCAGTCTGTGTTCTGTTATGCATTACTGCACTGGATTTGCTTACCTGTACAGCTAACTCCCTTTTTGGCAAGATTTCTATTCCTAGCCTTAGCTAGTAGATAGTTTCCTGCCAACACAGGGCACAAGGCAGGAAACAAACCCCGGGCAAGGTGCCAGCCCACCGCAGGGCGCACACACCCACGGACAATTTAGAATCGCCAATGCACCTAACCTGCATGTCCTTTGGACTGTGGGAGGAAACCGGAGTACCTTCGAGCTTTTAAGTATGCGAAGCACTGTGCAGCATGTCGTTTCAGGAAGCAGCTGCACAAAAGATACCAACGTGAAGATAATCTTTCAGCATTTTTAGACGAGCGTCCGTATCGTCTAGGTGTGCGAACAGCCCCCCCTGTTCAATCCCCATATGTCAGGATCAGAGAAAGTCCTGCGCAAGAGAGAGAGAGAGAAAAAGTAAGCAATCTAGCTTCTCAGCCATCTGCCAATAGCATCCCTTGTATGAAATCAACTGGGCAAAACCAACTGAGGAAGCATGTACCAGAAATTAAAAGACCCATTGTCCGCAGAAATCCGCGAACCAGCAAAAAAATCCGCGATATATATTTAAATATGCTTACATGTAAAATCCGCAATGGAGTGAAGCCGCGAAAGGCGAAGCGCGATATAGCGAGGGATCACTGTAGATAGATATAGATATATATATAGATATATAGATATATATATAATATAATATAATAGCCAAATCCCTGCGCTTCTCAGTGGCGAAGTACTGCTTTTAAATTTTTATTAAGAAGAAAAGAAAATCTTTTTAAATTGAGGGAAAATATACCAATAACAATTTGTTAAGGATCTGTTTTTTTGTGAAGCTGCCTTTACACAGCCTCTCCGCTGTTTTATAAATGAACGCCATATAAGGTCATCCTTTTTCCTTGCTTTGCCAAGGAAGCAGCCTTTTTATTTAATCCACGGGTTCGCCGCTGTTTTATTGTTCATTTATTACGATTGTTATACATCTCTTTGTATACCACGTTGTTAGTTCAGCACTCCGGTTGTAATGTGACCAAGCCGTGCAAGCTTACTGTTGAGAATGCAATGTGTAGTTGTACAGGAGAAAAGCAATCTTGCCTCAGATCAATGGCAACCTTTTGTAGGTCTATGAACTTAATTTAAACTTTAGGTTTACACGGTGCTTTGTTGGAAGTTGGAGAATTAGTAGTGAGTGAGTGAGTCAGTGAAGGCTTTGCCTTTTATTAGTATATATATAAATATATATATATATATATATATATATATATAATAATAAAAGGCAAAGTCCTCACTGACTGACTGACTCACTCACTCACTGACTGACTCATCACTAATTCTCCAACTTCCCGTGTAGGTGGAAGGCTGAAATTTGGCAGGCTCATTCCTTACAGCTTACTTACAAAAGTTAGGCAGGTTTCATTTCGAAATTCAAAGCGTAATGGTCATAACTGGAACATATTTTTTGTCCATACACTGTAATGGAGGAGGCGGAGTCACGTATCGCGTCATCACGCCTCCTACGTAATCACGTGAACTAAAAACAAGGAAGAGATTTACAGCACGAGTCAAACGCGGGAACGAAGGTAAATGACGTTAATTTTTGACTGTCTTTTAATACTGTGTAAGCATACATATTAACACATGTGCAATTAAACGTGTGCATTTACGGGGTGATTTCTCAGGCTTAAAAGCTCACCTTTTATCAAACGCGGGAACAAAGGTAACTGACGTTGTTCACTGTCTTTTAATACTGTGTAACCATACATATTCACACATGTGCAATTAAACGTGTGCATTTACGGGGTGATTTCTCAGGCTTAAAAGCTCGCCTTTTACTAAAAAGGTAAATGCAAAACTATTTTCAATCAGTTTATTGAAACGCTCCCGTTAAGGATTGCAATAACATATTCGCGAGATAAAAGAACGAAGTAGGGGGAAATGGAGGAACAGCCGCAAACAGCGAAGAGCAAAAAATTAATTAAACAATTGAGAACGTAGCAAGTTAAGCATACAAGCATGTTCATAAGGGAAACAAAGCACGGTGTAAAACGTAAGTTTTAATTAAGTTTATAGAAACGCTCCCGCTGCGGATTGCAATAACATATTTGCGAGGTAAAAGTTTAATGAGAAGACACGAGGTATAAACGAACCACACGCCGTGGCGCAACGTTAGGGGCAACAGTTTCAACCATTCTATGATCTGCTTCTCGCAACTGAAAGACGGCACATGGCGGATGTTAGCCGACTTGCTGACCGCAACGTTAGGGGCTTCAACTATGGCGCTGACGCCATATCTCAGTGCCACACTTTGCAGACTGTACTTAAAAAGACACGCCCTCCTCACTGGACAGTTAAAACACCAATCAAACTAACGATGACATCAAGTATTACCCAATCAAAAGTAGGAAAGGAGGCATCTTCATAAAATGCGTGTGGGATGATTTGCATGAGACGCTGCTTTAAAAAAAAAAATGATAAAAAAAATACGGGATAAATCCCGTCCAGTATTGATTCAAAACGGGACGCGCAATTTCATTCTCAAACGCGGCACGATTCCGTATTTTAAAGGACGGGTGGCAACCCTACAGTGCCAGGTAACCACCCATACAATCAGATGTGATTCAGACTAGGAATGCAATGAATGTAATTACCCCGATCTACATACAAGGCGAAAGTCTTGCAACATTCAAAGATGATGGTTTGGGATAAGTACACCATACAACATAAAAGAGCTTATGAAGCCTTGAACCGAAAAAAGCAAGATCTCAGAGATCGTAAAAAAAAAAAAATAGGAGGTAATGTCGTTTTTACTCGCTGTACATTTTAGTCAAACATTACCAGTTATTCCACGAGGGAGACCAGCAGATGAACTCAACGCGTGTTTAAAATCCATGCTTCTCCCACGCTCGGTTATATGTCGCGTGTTCTCCGGTAGGTGCACCAAAAATGTATACATTTAAGCATGTAATGGGCAAACAAAAATGAGGTATACCCGAAGGCACTTGCAGTAGTACTTAATGTAACTTTACTTCTTAAATGTTAATGTTTTACTGTTTAATAATTTATACGCTTCTTATAGGTTGTTCAAATTCTTTTATCAAAATACAAGTGACAGCGCAATGCACGATAACATGGAGTGAATACACCATACGCATCCGCCCACGGCTGCCCTGGCTGTGCGCAGATACCAGTTGATTCTACAATAAAATAAAATAAACATAAAAAGAGTAAAACAATCATCACCCATAAAGCGTGTGTGTGTGTATATATGTGTATATATATATATGTTGATATGTGGATGTGTATATGTATATATCACCCATAAAGCGGATAGTAGACGTGACGTACTATATGTGTACCACATTTCAAGTGTATAGGTGAAACGGTTTGCGAGCTACAGGTCAATTAAAATCCTGGACAGACACACAAATTGCCGACGGTAGCAAATTACAGAAGAAGATTTTACTGTTTAATAATTTATATTTATATGAAATGTGCTTCTTATATATTACTTCATATTCTCATATGATAATGGATGTTAATGTTTATATTGATTTCTGTGTTATTAAAACTGCATGTATGTGTGTATATGTATGTATGTATATATATATATATATATATATATAATATACTAGCAAAATCCCCGCGCTTCGCAGCGGAGAAGTAGTGTGTTAAAGAGGTTATGAAAAAAAAAGGAAACATTTTAAAAATAACGTAACATGATTGTCAATGAAAGCCCGTTTCAGTCAGTAAGTCTTATGTGTGTGTTTATGTATGTGTGTGTTTATGTATGTAGATGTGTATATGTATATATGTATATGTATATAAATGTTTATGTGTGTGTGTGTATATTATATATATAATACATATATATATATATATATATATATATATATATATATATAATATATATATATAATATATATATATATATATATATAATATATATATAAAAGACAGCAACAGTTAAAACAATGACAACACTATTACATTGACAATCATGTTACGTTATTTTTAAAATGTTTCCTTTTTTTTTCATAACCTCTTTAACACACTACTTCTCCGCTGCGAAGCGCGGGTATTTTGCTAGTATACTAATAAAAGGCAAAGCCCTCACTGACTGACTCATCACTAATTCTCCAACTTCCTGTGTATGTAGAAGGCTGAAACTTGGCAGGCTCATTCCTTATAGCTTACTTACAAAAGTTAGGCAGGTTTCATTTCGAAATTCTACACGTAATGGTCATAACTGGAACCTGTTTTTTGTCCATATACTCTAATGGAGGAGGCGGAGTCACGTATCGCATCATCACGCCTCCTACGTAATCACGTGAACTAAAAACAAGGAAGAGATTTACAGCACGAGTCAAACGCGGGAACGAAGGTAAATGACGTTAATTTTTGAGTGTCTTTGAATACTGTGTAAGCATACATATTAACACATGTGCAATTAAACGTATGCATTTACGGGGTGATTTCTCAGGCTTAAAAGCTCACCTTTTATTAAAAAGGTGAGTGCAAACTGTTTGCATTCTGAAGGGCACAAACCACGTTAGATTTCATGCTCAAGAGTAAGCTCAGCACACAGCTTAGTCATATTAGAACCGGAAGTACGAACTGACAATATGGTATACAAAGAGATCCTTAAGAAATAATTATTGATTCATTTTCCCTCAGTTTAAAAAGGTTTACTTTTCTTCTTAATAAAAATTTTAAAGCAG
>NC_041405.2:104759510-104831638 GCF_900747795.2 Erpetoichthys calabaricus | reverse complement strand
AATATATGTTTATATATATGTATATATATATATATATATGTATGTATATATATATATATATGTATGTATATATATATATATTTATATATATGTATATATATATATATATCTATCTATGACAACGTTTTTTGTTTGTATACTGGAGGCCTGTCAGTATGCAACTAAAGTTGTAAAATCTCTCTGTAGACTAAATTTTTTTGAAGACACTCACTGTTTGGTAGTAATTTCCCTTGATGTGGCCCATCTTTAACTTGCACCTTCACATCACTTGCCCGCTGAAAGTACTTAATAATAATATGTTCTTACGTATTATTTTGAGTGTGAGGGTTGGCTGTGATCGGGGCTAATATCCTATGCCTGGGCTGAAGGATTTGGGATTTCAGAATAATAATCCCGAAATGCGTAGGCTAAATCCGCCGCCTGCCGTGATGAAGCAAATTTTCTCTTTAGAGGCGTTTGTAGAAGTTGGAAGTGAGATGAACTTTGAAATGCTTAAGTCATGAATGTACCTGTTGAAGACAGTTGTATAATGCGAAGGCTAAATCCGCCGCCTGCCGCGATGTTGGAGTTGGATTTCAGTCTCGTAAGGTTTTTCAGGCAGTGGCGCAGAAGGCGACTGCGCATTCGGCTTCGGACTGACGTCGGTGAGTGCGCAGAAGGCGACTGCGCATTCGGCTTCGGACTGACGTCGGTGAGTGCGCAGAAGGCGACTGCGCATTCGGCTTCGGACTGACGTCGGTGAGTGCGCAGAAGGCGACTGCGCATTCGGCTTCGGACTGACGTCGGTGAGTGCGCAGAAGGCGACTGCGCATTCGGCTTCGGACTGACGTCGGTGAGTGCGCAGAAGGCGACTGCGCATTCGGCTTCGGACTGACGTCGGTGAGTGCGCAGAAGGCGACTGCGCATTCGGCTTCGGACTGACGTCGGTGAGTGCGCAGAAGGCGACTGCGCATTCGGCTTCGGACTGACGTCGGTGAGTGCGCAGAAGGCGACTGCGCATTCGGCTTCGGACTGACGTCGGTGAGTGCGCAGAAGGCGACTGCGCATTCGGCTTCGGACTGACGTCGGTGAGTGCGCAGAAGGCGACTGCGCATTCGGCTTCGGACTGACGTCGGTGAGTGCGCAGAAGGCGACTGCGCATTCGGCTTCGGACTGACGTCGGTGAGTGCGCAGAAGGCGACTGCGCATTCGGCTTCGGACTGACGTCGGTGAGTGCGCAGACGGCGACTGCGCATTCGGCTTCGGACTGACGTCGGTGAGTGCGCAGAAGGCGACTGCGCATTCGGCTTCGGACTGACGTCGGTGAGTGCGCAGAAGGCGACTGCGCATTCGGCTTCGGACTGACGTCGGTGAGTGCGCAGAAGGCGACTGCGCATTCGGCTTCGGACTGACGTCGGTGAGTGCGCAGAAGGCGACTGCGCATTCGGCCTCGGACGGACGTGAGTGAGGAGGCAGGCGAATTATGTATTTAAGATAGATATATATTTATTTATATATATTATACATTTTTTGTTGTTAAGTCACTAAAATGCATTTATCATAGTGAATAATAAAATAGCCGCTTCAGCCTCAGAAGAGGTGAACCAGGGTGCAAATTCAACTCTTACAGTTGTAGTGCATAAAACTGACCACTATAGGTCTCTGATCATGGTACTACAAACTCCAAGGCAGAAATGTCCTTTTAGATTGTGGCGCCTGCTTTTCCAATGTGGAAATGCTCCACTCTCCTTTTCTTTTCACAGTAATACATCAGTGTAACACACAAGGTAAGGCACTTTTTTGCATGTACATTTATAACTCCGGACTTTAAATCAGGAACTGTGTACAAATGACAAAAAAAACACAAAAAGAAGTACTGTACTTCAGTGAATGGTGAAAAGAAATGAAAATTGTAAACATCTAATAATGATGATATATACTCAGATTTCACATTGTTTCTATTGATTACCATTTTTAGTTAAAAATAATACTTTCCTGTAAGCTTCTCCTTTATCGTGTTGGAGGGGTTTGCGTGTCCCAATGATCCTAGGAGCTCTGTTGTCCGGGGCTTTATGCCCCTGGTAGGGCCACCCAAGGCAAACTGGTCCTAGGTGAGGGATGAGACAGAGCGGTTAAACAAACCTCCTATGATGAAAAACAATTTTGGACGGCGTTTTCCCTTGCCCGGACGCGGGTCACCGGGGCCCCACTCTGGAGCCAGGCCTGGAGGTGGGGCTCGATGGCGAGCGCCTGGTGGCCGGGCCTGCACCCATGGGGCTCGGCCAGGCACAGCCCGAAGAGGCAACGTGGGTCCCCCTTCCCATGGGCTCACCACCTATGGGAGGGGCCAAGGAGGTCGGGTGCAGTGTGAGTTGGGTGGTGGCCGAAGGCGGGGACCTTGGCGGTCCGATCCTCGGCTACAGAAACTGGCTCTTGGGACGTGGAATGTCACCTCTCTGAAGGGAAGGAGCCTGAGCTAGTGCGCGAAGTTGAGAGGTTCCGGCTAGATATAGTCGGACTCACCTCGACGCACAGCTTGGACTCTGGAACCAATCTCCTTGAGAGGGGCTGGACTCTGTACCACTCGGGAGTTGCCCCCGGTGAGAGGTGCCGAGCGGGTGTGGGTATACTTATTGCCCCCCGACTTGGAGCCTGTACATTGGGGTTTACCCCGGTGGATGAGAGGGTAGCCTCCCTTCGCCTTCGGGTGGGGGGACGGGTCCTAACTGTTGTTTGTGCGTATGCACCAAACAGCAGTTCGGAGTACCCACCCTTTTTGGAGTCCCTGGAGGGGGTGCTAGAGGGCATACCTTCTGGGGACTCCCTCGTTCTGCTGGGAGACTTCAATGCTCACGTGGGCAATGACAGTGAGACCTGGAAGGGCGTGATTGGGAGGAATGGCCCCCCCGATCTGAACCCGAGCGGTGTTTTGTTATTGGACTTCTGTGCTCGTCACGGATTGTCCATAACGAACACCATGTTCAAGCATAGGGGTGTTCATATGTGCACTTGGCACCAGGACACCCTAGGCCTCAGTTCGATGATCGACTTTGTGGTCGTGTCGTCGGACTTGCGGCCACATGTCTTGGACACTCGGGTGAAGAGAGGGGCGGAGCTGTCAACTGATCACCACCTGGTGGTGAGTTGGCTTCGATGGTGGGGGATGATGCCGGTCAGGCGTGGTAGGCCCAAACGTGTTGTGAGGGTCTGCTGGGAACGTCTGGCAGAGCCCCCTGTCAGAAGTAGCTTCAGCTCCCACCTCCGGCAGAACTTCGACCACATCCCGAGGAAGGTGGGGGACATTGAGTCCGAATGGGCCATGTTCCGTGCCTCTATTGTTGAGGCAGCTGACCGGAGCTGTGGCCGTAAGGTGGTTGGTGCCTGTCATGGCGGCAATCCCTGAACCCGTTGGTGGACACCAGCGGTGAAGGATGCCGTCAAGCTGAAGAAGGAGTCCTACAGGACCCTTTTGTCCTGTGGGACCCTGGAGGCAGCTGATAGGTACCAGCAGGCCAAGCGGAATGTGGCTTTGGTGGTTGCTGAGGCAAAAACTCGGGCGTGGGAGGAGTTTGGGGAGGCCATGGAGAACGACTTTCGGACGGCTTCGAGGAGATTCTGGTCCACCATCCGGCGTCTCAGGAAGGGGAAGCAGTGCAGTGTCAACACTGTATATGGTGGGGATGGTGCGCTGCTGACCTCGACTCGGGTCGTTGTGGGTCGGTGGGGGGAGTACTTCGAAGACCTCCTCAATCCCATTAACATGCCTTCCAATGAGGAAGCAGAGCCTGGGGACTCAGAGGTGGGCTCCCCCATCTCTGGGACTGAGGTCACCGAGGTGGTCAAAAAACTCCTTGGTGGCAGGGCCCCGGGGGTGGATGAGATACACCCGGAGTTCCTCAAGGCTCTGGATGTTGTAGGACTGTCTTGGTTGACACGCCTCTGCGACATCGCATGGACATCAGGGACAGTGCCTCTGGATTGGCAGACCAGGGTGGTGGTCCCCCTCTTTAAGAAGGGGGATCGGAGGGTGTGTTCCAACTACAGAGGGATCACACTCCTCAGCCTCCCTGGAAAAGTCTATTCAGGGGTCCTGGAGAGGAGGGTCCGTCGGATAGTCGAGCCTCAGATTCAGGAGGAACAGTGTGGTTTTCGTCCTGGTCGCGGAACAGTGGACCAGCTCTATACCCTTAGCAGGGTCCTGGAGGGTGCATGGGAGTTTGCCCAACCAGTCTACATGTGTTTTGTGGACTTGGAAAAGGCATTCGACCGTGTCCCTCGGGGAATCCTGTGGGGGGTACTCCGAGAGTATGGGTTACCGGCCCCCCTGATAAGGGCTGTTCAGTCCCTGTATGATCGGTGCCAGAGCTTGGTCCGCAACCCGTTTCCAGTGAGAGTTGGACTCCGCCAGGGCTGCCCTTTGTCACTGATTCTGTTCATAACTTTTATGGACAGAATTTCTAGGCGCAGCCAGGGTGTTGAGGGGGTCCGGTTTGGTGGGCTCAGGATTGGGTCACTGCTTTTTGCAGATGATGTTGTCCTGTTTGCTTCATCAGGCCGTGATCTTCAGCTCTCTCTGGATTGGTTCGCAGCCAAGTGTGAAGCGGCTGGGATGAGATTCAGCACCTCCAAATCCGAGACCATGGTCCTCAGCCGGAAAAGGGTGGAGTGCCCTCTCAGGGTTGGTAGCGAGATCCTGCCCCAAGTGGAGGAGTTCAAGTATCTCGGGGTCTTGTTCACGAGTGAGGGAAGAATGGAGCGTGAGATCAACAGGCGGATCGGTGCGGCATCCGCAGTAATGCGGGCGCTGCATCGGTCTGTCGTCGTGAAAAAGGAGCTGAGCCGCAAGGCGAAGCTCTCAATTTACCAGTCGATCTATGTTCCTACCCTCACCTATGGTCATGAACTATGGGTAGTGACCGAAAGAACGAGATCGCGAATACAAGCGGCTGAAATGAGTTTCCTCCGCAGGGTGTCTGGGCTTTCCCTTAAAGATAGGGTGAGAAGGTCAGTCATCCGGGAGGGGCTCAGAGTAGAGCCGCTGCTCCTCCGCATCGAGAGGAGTCAGATGAGGTGGCGCGGGCATCTGATCAGGATGCCTCCTGGACGCCTCCCTGGTGAGGTGTTCCGGGCACGTCTAACCGGGAGGAGGCCCCGGGGAAGACCCAGGACATGCTGGAGGGACTATGTCTCTTGACTGGCCTGGGAATGCCTTGGGATTCTCCCGGAAGAGCTAGAAGAAGTGGCCGGGGAGAGGGAAGTCTGGGCATCTCTGCTCAAGCTGCTGCCCCCGCGACCCGACCTCGGATAAGCGGGAGACAATGGATGGATGGACTTTCCTGTAAATTGTGTTTTTGCAATGATCATCAATAAAAGTCAAGACATTAGAAAAAGTAGGAATTGATCTAATACAAGAATGTTTTACTTGTGGCATATTCAAGTGTAAGTAACTCCAGTGACCTATTATTATTATTATTATTATTATTATTATTATTTATTGACTGACATTGTTTTCCAAAGTGACTTACAACTATTGAGAGACAGTTGGTTACATTTCTTTTTGCTTTTGAAATTTGAGCACAGGCAGGTGAAATGACTTGCTCATGGTCACACAGTGTCATTAGCAAGATTTGAACCCCATCCTCAGGGTTTGAATTCCTTGGTCCAAGCACGCTGCCCTCCAATAAGATTAGCCATTGGTTAAAAAAAATAAAAATATTGTGTACAGAAAAGCAGTTAGTTACATACTACTTCCAATACACCTGATTTAACAGATAGCACTATAACTGACACCTGTCGTGTTATTTTCTGTTTGAAGCTGGGTAGCACACTACCCCTCATGTATGACCCAAGTATAATGTATTCTGTCTTTCAATTACTTATTTCTGTAACATGGTAATTTTATATGAATTTTTGCTGTGCTTTTTCTTGCTTGCAGCCAGCTTTCAGTCCAAAATAAATGTTTAACTTGATTGTCATATGATTTTAATTTAACACTAGCTTGTATGGTAAGTCTTTTTTGCTAAATGTATTTTTCATTAGACTAAGAAATGTATAATATTTCTGTACAGTATAGTATGGGACTTAAGATTGCTTTTTCTCATTTATATCAACAAGTTTCTAATAATCTGTTGTTTAAATTTCAGTTTCCATTGCTGGGGCCCGACAAACCATTGGGTTTGCTCGTTTCAACCATGTGGTTCCTTCCTCCACTTATCAGCATGTGAAAATGCATCGGAGAATTCTGGGACACTTGTCTTCCGTTTACTGTGTGGCCTTTGATCGGACAGGTCGAAGAATTTTTACGGTATGGTGTGTTTATAGCAAAATTGGTACCTGGCTAAATCTGAGGGATAAGTACAAAATAGTTGGGTATTATTATTTAGGGAAAGGAAGCGAAAATTCATCCATCCATCCATTTTCCAACCCGCTGAATCCGAACACAGGGTCACGTGGGTCCGCTGGAGCCAATCCCAGCCAACACAGGGCACAAGGCAGGGTGCCAACCCACCGCAGGAAGCGAAAATTAGACTAGGATTAGCTATTTATATTAGGAAGAAATTATCTGCCTCAAACGGGCAAAATACCCAGTAAATACCCAGTATAGCCAGTAGTTGAAGTATGTATCGTTTTAATAAAATAACATGCAAGGGGATATTATAGTTAATAGGGGACTTAAATTACCCGAGATATCCTTGGAAACTGCAGAGCACAAGAACAGGGTTTCATAAACCTAATCCGTGACCATAGTTTTAACATAGCATATTGAAGCACCATCAAGATCAATGTAGTACAGTACATCCCCAAAATTCGCAGGGTTTACAGTCCTAGAGCACCCGCGAATTGTGAAAAACCGCAAATTTTGGATGTGGTTAAAAAATGCCTATTTTTATAATTTAAACACTAAATATTCCCCAAAACACTTTAATTTCAAACTCAACTTAATACATTACCTAAAAAAAGAATGTAAAGGTAAACCTGCATACTGTACAGTACTGTACTGATGTCACCCGCAGTGCTAGAATGTAAAATACAGATGTTACCACTATATGTACTGTAATTCATGCAAGCGCGTTTTCATTGCCAGAAGCCTTCGAAGGTGCAGGGTGTTTCGGCGGCATCTTGGGGCTTTAAACCCTTAAACTGCCACATACTTGGGGGTTAATGTATCCCTGGACGCCAAATACTTTTTTGCTGCACTTTAAGTAAATGTCACAATTCACAAAGAAAAAGTGAAATTTTAATAGAACACCTTTTTTTTTATGCAAAGAGCATCACAATTACTGCAACACTGACCATTTTACACACTGCTAATGAACTGTAAAAACTATTTTAAAAAAAAAAAAAAAAAACTACTGGAACAATATGTACATGATGCAACTGATGCCATGAATGAAATTAAGTAAATCACCGAGCCAACTGCGCTTGAACTGACAGCACGCAAGCACACAGAGGTAAACACTGGCGCTGGCAGGCTAGTGCAGCGGCTCAATCCCAGAGACCGTGAAGCTGCAGGGTGTCACGCTTGGGTCACAGAATTGCACAGAAACACAGGAGATTGTTGAGACAGGAACCTTATTCAAACACTTCAAACAAAATTCTCTTTTAGAAGTTAAACGAGCTCAGTATGCAGTTAGTTATCGATTAAAAGAATAGGCAAATATCATAGGGGAGCACAACGGGAGCGGGACCTGCAACAGGACCAGAGAATGTCTGGGGGAGGAGAGAGAGAAACAAAGCAATCAGCCAAAAAAGGACTGGTGCTGTTCAGGCTTTTAAGTATGCGTTTTGTGAGAAGCATATCACACGACAAAGCAGCCGCAAGTAAGCCCAGCAAGTAAGGGAGCATGTGAAAGTAGTCTATCAGCGTTTAAGAGGGATTTTTTTGAGGAGCTTTCGTGTCTTCTAGGGGTGCGTTCAGCCCTCCTGCTCACAAGAGGCTGGCAGTGGTCATGAGCTGGCTGCTCAACAAATGTACGGCACTGCCTGATCAGCTCCTGCGTGCTCGCAGACAGCACTGGGAAACGACTATAGCTGCTTGTGGTGGTTTAAGGGTTTAAGAGGAACAAAACGGAAAACACAAAAACACTTGGCTAGAGATGCATCGCAGTCAATCGGTAGCAAGGAGAAATGAATAACGTTGTAGCAGTCCGGTGCTGCTAAGATTCACACTGTCGAGAAGACGACGATTTATTTATTTTTATGGGGGGGATTCCAGGGACGTACCCAGCTTTGGCCCGACCCACACGCACACACAAACAGAGACCAAAACAAAGCAAACTGGTAATCAAACAGCAAATAAAGAATGTAATGAAAACAAATGAAATAAATGAAAACGACGATACTACTCCTGTTCCCCTTACAGCGATTACATATTAAATACAACAAAGCACCAACAAAACACACAGTAAATCATGAAAAATGGCAACGGGTGAAATGTATTGATGAAGAAAATAGATAATCCAGAGATCCGCACGTTGAATGGGAATGTAAAGATAGTCCTACCGCTAGTTCCTGAAATGGTGAAGATGGGTGGATGGGTTCAGGAGCACTTCTTTCTTTGCAGGATGGCAAAGAATCCACTTATAGTCCTCATGTACACAGGCAGAGGGCAGACAATCCAGATGCCAAACACGAAACGATACAGGACAAAACAAATAAGTACAGGTAACCCAACAGACAAGGCAGGCAGAGAGACAGGAACTTGAAACACAAATTATAAAAACTTTTTTTTTTGCTTTTGGTCACCGGCCCCCTTTTTAAAAGCCGCTTTGACATCCTTTGACCCCAACAGCCCCAGCACCCTCAGCAGAAGACCAATCAGAGCCACTGCAGGGACTACTGAGAGTTGCAGTTTCAAATTCTATTGACTACTTTCACCATCCTAAGCCACATTTCCTCTACAGTTGCTTCCTGTTCTCTCTACACTACAGTATTGCCACGAAAAAAAGCCATAAAAGTTGCGGAGAATATTTGTGGTTTCTACTAACAATTTTTAGATAGGTTCTAAGGAAAAATCCGTGAATGACTGAGGCTGCGAACTGTGAACCGCGAGTTTGCGGGGGTCTACTGTATTGTGTTTTGATTATCTTACTAACTCTTTGTTTAGTTGATTACATGTCTGTTAATTCAGTACCCTTTTATTAACAGGAAGATGGGTCTTGTCCATTGATGAATTGAAATCATTTTATTTGTGTATTAAACAATGGAGCAACTGATCTCCTCTCTGGTGTATAATAGCCAAATAGCCACTTCATTTTAATCCTGCGTGGATGTTTAGTTGCTACAGCTGTTGTTTGCGCTGGCAGTCTTCCTACATTCTATAGTCTTATATGCATAACGGTGGATGCATGTAAGTCGCACCCAAGCGCTACCCTGGACTATATACACTGGTTAGAAAATGGACAGATGCTTTGTCTGATGAACATCTATAGAAGTGCTCATTACAATTGGAACATGAACGTGAAGCCTCCATTCATTTATTGGGGTTGTGTAGGACACTATTTAAAAACATTCCCCTTAACTTTTCATCTCCTCATTCAAATGCATAACAGTGAAAGTTAAATGGTTAAACCTCATTTAATTGGTAATGCTAGGTTACTCTCAAATCACGTATAAATCTGCTTCTAAATTAATTCCATAATGAGATAAAAGGTGGCAATGCCATGAGTTGTGTGTGTGGTGTGTGTTTTTTTTTTTTTTTTTTTTTTTAAATATAATAACAAGTACGATTCTTATCCTTGCGTGCTGAAAGTTTCTTGCATGAGCATAAAAGCATTTCCAGACCTGACTTGCTGACTTTCTTTTCGACAAGTGTTCGTGTAGTGTTTTATCATCAACACTCTGAACCATTATTTTATTTAGTTTCACTCACATTTTTTCTCAAATATTATGCATTCCAGAGTTAATAATCTACTTGCAGTCATGCATGAGTAAAGTAATGACTTTCATGGTACTACCGATACTGATATATAATATAATATAATTTTATATATATATATATATATATATATATATATATATAATAGTAAAAGGCAAAGCCCTCACTGACTGACTCACTCACTGACTGACTCATCACTAATTCTCCAACTTCCCGTGTAGGTGGAAGGCTGAAATTTGGCAGGCTCATTCCTTACAGCTTACTTACAAAAGTTAGGCAGGTTTCATTTCGAAATTCAAAGCGTAATGGTCATAATTGGAACATATTTTTTGTCCATACACTGTAATGGAGGAGGCGGAGTCACGTATCGCGTCATCACGCCTCCTACGTAATCACGTGAACTAAAAACAAGGAAGACATTTACAGCACGAGTCACACGCGGGAACGAAGGTAAATGACGTTAATTTTTGACTGTCTTTTAATACTGTGTAAGCATACATATTAACACATGTGCAATTTAACGTGTGCATTTACGGGGTGATTTCTCAGGCTTAAAAGCTCACCTTTTATCAAACGCGGGAAGAAAGGTAACTGACGTTGTTCACTGTCTTTTAATACTGTGTAACCATACATATTAACACATGTCCAATTAAACGTGTGCATTTATGGGGTGATTTCTCAGGCTTAAAAGCTCGCCTTTTACTAAAAAGGTAAATGCAAAACTATTTTCAATCAGTTTATTGAAACGCTCCCGTTAAGGATTGCAATAACATATTCGCGAGATAAAAGAACGAAGTAGGGGGAAATGGAGGAACAGCCGCAAACAGCGAAGAGCAAAAAATTAATTAAACAATTGAGAACGGAGCGAGTTAAGCATACAAGCATGTTCATAAGGGAAACAAAGCACGGTGTAAAACGTAACTTTCAATTAAGTTTATAGAAACGCTCCCGCTGCGGATTGCAATAACATATTCGCGAGATAAAAGTTTAATGACAAGACACGAGGTATAAACGAACCACACGCCGTGGCGCAACGTTAGGGGCAACAGTTTCAACCATTCTATGATCTGCTTCTCGCAACTGAAAGACGGCACATGGCGGATGTTAGCCGACTTGCTGACCGCAACGTTAGGGGCTTCAACTATGGCGCTGACACAACATCTCAGTGCCAACACTTTGCAGACTGTACTTAAAAGACACGCCCTCCTCACTGGACAGTTGAAAACACCAATCAAACTAACGATGACATCAAGTATTACCCAATCCAAAGTAGGAAAGGAGGCATCTTCATAAAATGCGTGTGGGATAATTTGCATGAGACGCTGCTTTAAAAAAAAAATGATACAAAACATACGGGATAAATCCCGTCCAGTATTGATTCAAAACGGGACGCGCAATTTCATTCTCAAACCCGGCACGATTCCGTATTTTAAAGGACGGGTGGCAACCCTACAGTGCCAGGTAACCACCCATACAATCAGATTGTGATTCAGACTAGGAATGCAATGAATGTAATTACCCCGATCTACATACAAGGCGAAAGTCTTGCAACATTCAAAGATGATGGTTTGGGATAAGTACACCATACAACATAAAAGAGCTTATGAAGCCTTGAACCGAAAAAAGCAAGATCTCAGAGATCGTAAAAAAAAAAATAGGAGGTAATGTCGTTTTACTCGCTGTAGATTTTAGTCGAACATTACCAGTTATTCCACGAGGGAGACCAGCAGATGAACTCAACGCGTGTTTAAAATCCATGCTTCTCCCACGCTCGGTTATATGTCGCGTGTTCTCGGGTAGGTGCACCAAAAAATGTATACATTTAAGCATGTAATGGGCAAACAAAAAATGAGGTATACCCGAAGGCACTGCAGTAGTACTTCATGTAACTTTACTTCTTAAATGTTAATGTTTTACTGTTTAATAATTTATACGCTTCTTATATATTGTTCAAATTCTTTTATCAAAATAACACTGACAGCGCAATGCACGATAACATGGAGTGAATACACCATACGCATCCGCCCACGGCCGCCCTGGTGTGCGCAGATAGGAGTTGATTCTAAAATAAAATAAACATAAAAACAGTAATACAATCATCACCCATAAAGCGGATAGCAGACGTGACGTATTATATGTGTACCAGATTTCAAGTCAATAGGTGAAACGGTTTGCAAGCTACAGGTGATTTAAAATCCTGGACAGACCAACGAAAAGCCACGGTAGCAAATTATAGAAGAAGATTTTACTGTTTAATAATTTATATTTATATGAAATGTGCTTCTTATATATTACTTCATATTCTCATATGATAATGATGTTCATGTTGTTTATATTGATTTCTATGTTATTGTAAGTGCATCTATGTGTGTATATGTATGTATGTATGTATGTATGTGTGTGTGTATATATATATATATATATATATATATATATATATATATATATATATATATATATATATATATATATAAAATATGTGTATATGTATATATAATATATCTGTATATGTGTGTGTATATGTGTATATGTATATATATATATGCCAGCAACACTCATAACAATGACAACACAATTACATTGACAATCATGTTACGTTATTTTTAAAATGTTTCCTTTACTTTTTCATAACCTCTTTAACACACTACTTCTCCGCTGCGAAGCGCGGGTATTTTGCTAGTATATATATATATATATATATATAGTGACAAATAGAGGCACTGTCGACCCCTTGAACCCTCAGACCAGACGTCAGACACCAGATAAAAGTCCAATGATAATATTTATTATAAATAAGTGTACAAAGCACCCTCCTCTCCACAATAAACAATACTCAATCCTCCACTCCCAGATGCTTAGCCACCCTGCCTCCCAATTCAGCTCAACATCTGGGATTTCCCACAGTCCTTTTATAGTCCTTGACCCGGAAGTGTTTTGCCTTCTCTGTCCCGTGACATGGGACACTTCAGGTCAGATAAAAATCCTTTTTCTTCTCCTCGGAAGCACATCATTCCTTGTGTCGCTGTGATTAAGACGCACTTCCGGGTTATGGTGCAAATAACAATCCCTGGGCCTCCCTGCAGCGACTCCTGGTGGCCCCCGTGGTATCCAGCAGGGCTGTGCATTAAAAGTCCACTGTCCATAATTCCCTGCTGGCTGGCATGGGGTAGCTCCATTGTGCAAGGAGGGCTCCATCTGGCGGCCTGGGGGTATTGGCCGGGATAAATAGCCGGCCATATCTCTCTATCTCTCTGAGATAGATGGATACTTTATTAAATATATATAAAACAAAAAACCTGGTACTTGGGTAAAGAATTTGCATCTATAATATTGTTTCTTTTGGCAACATGAGTGCATGCACCTCTAACAAAAGCAAGCAGTCCCTGTCACTCTTGTGAGATCCTTGTGAAGGTCTTCAGTTGGCAAAGCTGGTTTAATATCCCACCTGTATCATCGTCTCTTTGTCTGTACTTGATGTCACCATGTAGTATAGTGTATGCTGTTGCCATTGCCTCAGTGCTACATAAGGGTGTTCATGTAGCGTAGAAGTCTTAAACTGTGGGTTCTGTGAGCAGCATATGCAGTTGTGGAATTATGTTTGTCTAAGAAAAGTGACGCGTTCGGTTGGCCGTACTTCCAATTTGTGGGGTGTACAGCCATGCATATGCTGTGACTTAGAGTGCCCTGCAGTGCCTCTGGCAGCCATATATTATATAGATACCAACTGAAACAGAAAGGAAATGGATAGGCAACCCATATATATCTCTTGACAAGAGTAGAGAATGCTGAGGTAAAAAAAACAATATTCTTTTTTTAATTCTGATTTGCTTGTTCTTGCCATCATAACATTTATACATTTATTTACTATTTTAAAAAGCAGTGACAAGCAAGGCTGAAAATATACATGACTTTTTTTCATGATAAGTTTACTATATCAGATAAGTTTACTATTTAAGATTACTATATAAGGAAAATATATTATTGGTCTTCAGTTTTTCACTTTTTCAAAACACCTACTAGATGTTTAATCAGTAGGTTACCACATAAAGATGCATTAATAGTCCTCCAACAATTCTGGGCAACATGCAAATGAGTTCATTTGGAACATCTGCTAAAAAAACTCTTATTTCAGACATAAGAGGTAAAGAGAAGAAGTTGGGGGTGGGGATTGTTTACACTCTGCAACACTTCATAAGTAGCATTCAGGATAACTCGCACATGGCTCTTTTGGGGCACTTTTTTTGCGGCAACACAAGGGCGGCTAGACGTAATCAGGTCATCCATACCGATTTGGGAACATGAAAAGGGCCCAGAACCACTTTAGTTAAGACTTGCTTATATCATAGCTTTTTTAACTTTAAAACCATGATTTGGCTGAGATGTACAGTCTGCACATTTGCACTAAAAGAAGATACAGTGAAGCCGCAATTGGTGAACTGCGATATGGTGGGGGACGACTGTAATGTAATAAACATATTTTGCTGCATTTCATCTTAAAAATGATATCGTCATCGTATGTAAATATGCGCTTTATAAAGTGGCTCAGGTTGTGTAATATTATAACTATCGCAAGTTTACAGTGAGGTGATTGTACTAATAAGTACAAACAGTTCTATAAGGAGCATTTGATGGACTGATTGAGTGCATTTATAGTTCTTGGGGTGAAACTGTTTTTGAACTGCGATATCCCTACAGGAAAGGGTTTGAAGCATTTATCGTATGAGAGCAGTTCAAATAGACAGTATCGCTGAGGCGGTTAATTTCAGTGTATTTGATAAAGCTGCATTAGGAGTGTTGATTTAAAAAAGAAAGGGAAACCACTGGAACAAAAGCACTGCTTTGACGCTGGGTACCTCCAGTTTGCAAAACCAAGCGGAGAACTTGCGTACACCAGGGATTAAGGTAGTGTGAAAATGTGCATGGTTTTAAGCTAAATTTAGTTTTTATACATCACGATGTGAGAGTGGAAATGGGTGTATGCAACATTTTTGTGCGTACGCACCGTTTATACATGAGGCCCAGGTGATTAAGTTTGCAGACGATGTGAAACTAGACAGGTACATAATGTAGAATTGGCTGAATCATTATAGCTTGATCTGGATGGAATTCAGACTTGAGCATGTTACCAAGGCCTCCTCTAGAATATGGTATGCCACTTAGGTCTCTGTGTTATAGAAAGACATATCAGTAGTAAAGACCAGAGAAGATTGACGAGGTTGAGTCTAGAACTGAGACATCTGATCTGTGAGGAAAGGTTGAAGGAGATAAACCTTTTTTTGTTTAAACAAAAAATTAAGAGATGTTTGAAGTGCAAAGAGTTATGAAGGGAATTAGTATAGTGGATCCAAGCATTATTCAGCAAGAGCATAGGTACTCAGTTGGAAACTTGTAAAGGGTAAAGTTTACACAAATATTGGGCTTGCTGTCATCCAAATTGCTCAGATGTTTTAAGGGTGTCTTTGTTTATAAGTCTGTAAGACAGTTGATCTGTATATTGGCGTTCTTATCTTAAAGCACTCAATTATTCACAGGGATCAGATGACTGTTTGGTGAAAATATGGGCAACGGATGATGGTCGACTTCTCTCGACTCTCCGGGGTCACTCTGCTGAGATTTCTGATATGGCTGTTAACCATGAGAACACAATGATTGCATCTGCCTGCTGTGATAAGATTGTCAGAGTTTGGTGCCTTCGGACCTGTGCACCAGTTGCTGTTCTGCAGGCTCATACAGCTTCTATCACTTCAATTCAGGTGTGAACATTTTGTTACATTTTATTATGTAATTGAGAACCTATGCAGATCTTGCTTCTGATTTGATTTTGTATTCTAAAGCGAGTTTGTTTCTGATACACATATCCTATTTAGTTTTCTCCAGCAGCAAAAGGACCTACTCGATACCTCATATCTACAGGGGCAGATGGCACGGTTTGCTTTTGGCAATGGCAGTCCAACAGTGTGAAATTTAAGTAAGTATTTGTAATAGGGTTTTTAGAAATGTGTTTTTGAATGGTTTCTTGGTATCAAAGACAACTATATTTTCGACAGTCGTACAGTGAATTTACAAAAATATGTAGACCCCTCCTCTTTTTGCACACTTTAAAATAAAAATTGTTTTTACATATCAATCTATACTAATAACCCATAATGACAAAGTCTAGACGTATCTCTGGGATAGTTAAAGCAAACAGGATGCAACTGACTGAAATTCAGAGTGCCTCAGCAAAGGGTTTGAATATTTACATGCATAGGAAATTTAAGTTTTTGACTTTTAAAATATTCTCAAACCTTTCTGAAAATGAGTTTTTGACATTATTGGTTATTGAATGTAGATTGATGGGCAAACATGGCAAATGTATCCACTTAAAATTAAATCTAAAATACAATAACTTGTGCAGGAAGTGAAAGGGCTTAAACTTTCCAAATAAACTGCAAGTTAACCTTATTTTTACATGCATATTTATTTATTTATTCATTTATGTTTTTACAGTATGTATTTATTTGTTCATTCCTATAGTGATCGTCCAATAAAATTTATGGAGAGATCCAGGCCTGGTGTCCAAATCTCTTGTTCTTCTTTCAGTTCTGGTATGTGTAAAAGGTTTTGTTGTGGCCTTACATATTTGAAAATGACTAAGAAAAATTGTTTTAAGTGGCAGTATCGATCTCCATGTGTTGAAAGAATTTGTAGTATTTCTTGAACCTGTGAAATAAACATTGTTTAATCAAGGTACAATTTGTAAACAATTTTTTTTCTTTTAATTGGCCTATATCGTATGAATCCAGAGGTTCCTATAATTGCCCTTCTTAAATACATTGCACGTGTAAATTTTGCAACACTGATTGACCCCTCATGTGCCTAATAGGATCTAGTTATGTAACAAGCTAGGTAATACTGCATTCCAAATTTTGTTTTATTTTAGTTGTAACTTTTAGAAAGGTCCATCATTTTGCAATTGATTAAAATTTAAACAGAGTATTTGTTTGTTAGGTAGCATTGAAGTGCAGTGGATAGAGTCCTGGGCTTAAATTTCACACACATTAATTGATTGTTTCGGCTTTGCCTATTTTCCCGTAAACATGTACAGGTTAAGGTTATTGGAAAATTCTTATTACACCCAGTGTGCGAGTGGGTGCTTGCTGCTGTTGTCCAGTGCTGCTGGAATTGGCTATAACCTTCCAACCCCCATGACTCAGAATTAATTCTAAGTGACTTTAAGGATGATGTTTCATTTGTTCAGCTCGCTTTAATTTTTTTTCCTTTTTCTGGCAGGTGGAATGTTTCTTGTGACAGGTAGCACCGATCATGTAATTAGGGTTTATTATCTAGGACTGGAATCCCCTGAGAAAGTTGCAGATCTTGAGTCCCATACGGTATGGTAGTAACTATTTATTGCAGTACTTTTAAAGCCTGTGATGTCTGTATATTAAACTTAATTTAAGCTGTGCCACAGTTAGATCAATAATATTCATTTTCACCATTTTTTCCCCTTGTTCATGGTTCAAGCAAGTCATTTTACCTAGCATTTTATTTTTTTTTCCTTTTAAATAATGCTGCATAGTAGTTGTGTAACAAAAAATATAATGGGCTTTTTAAACACACAGACACAATCCAGTCCCCCTCTTTTTTTTTTTTTTTTTTTTTTTTTTTGCTTATTTACCTTTTTGACTATTAACCTGGCAAACTCTTGGCATGGCAAAACAAATTATGAGTGGAACCTTAAGTAAAACTGCAAACAGTTTACTCTGTCTTATATAATAACTAAATTAGTGGGTGAGCAATTATGTATTGAAAATTAAACTCCTTTCTGGCTACAATGCGAGGAATCTGACCTATAGTAAATTAATTTAATATTTTACTTTGAGTTGATTTGTTGGAATTATAAAGCTGACCAAGCTTGTTGTTTTTACATAACTGTATTATTAATGCTACTGTTTTAAGTTGCCGTATATTTAAAAGTGAAATTATCATTGCATACATGATCATATTTTAAGAGTGTGTTGTGAGGTGTATCTTTTATGGAGTTTAATTTGAGTTACAGTAGCATATTTTTTATCTGAGCAATTAATTTTAGTTTGTTCTAGCAGCGTCACACTGATTTTGAAAACACTTTTTTTCTTCCAACTGAAAAAATCTAAGCAAATGAAGTACATGTTATGCTTAGGTAGGAGTAGGATTGTTGCCATACGTACTGGATCTAGATCAGATTTGATAATTTCAGGTAGGCTAGGTTCTTGTTCAGTTTAAGCAGGTAATTTTATTTTTACATTTTATGCTATTTCTGACTTATTAAATGATTTATAAGGCTGTCTCATAGAATGGCCCATTTGGAATAAGAGACTGCTAAAAGATTAGGTTAGAAATTTTGCTACGAAGTTTGATCGGTACCATACAGTATACTGTAGTGTATCTCGGTGTATCCAAAAGTAACTAATTTGTAAAAATGTTTTGCATGTGTTGTGTTTTTCAACCCAAACCCCTCGCCCCAGGGTCTTTTCCTCTAATGCATCTTTAAATGTAGAACTTTTTAAATTTTCTGTAACACATTTATAGGAACTTTTGCATTTAATATGAAAATTACAATTTTAGTGGGTTTCTAAAGGTTGCCTGTTATTGGTCACCTTGGCTAATCTTGCCAAATTCCTGCAACATCCGATTACAAGAATTGAGATTGCTTCACCTGTTTCCTTCTGTCAGGCTGCCAGCCTTTACTCCTCAGCTGTCTCACTTTAAACTTTTTCTCCCGTTTGTTCAGCATTCTGTAATCCTGTAATTAAAAAAAATTTGCAGGATTTCATTATGCATGTTCAAGAACAGGTAGGCTATTAAACTATCTTCAGTTTGTACTCTTAAGTGGTTATTGACGCTGCATGAGTCCAAAGATTAATCTTTGTGGCCTTATTGATTGAGTTTTTTTTCTGCTTTTAGTGCAAAACTAGTAGTGTAGGGATGGTATTATTTAGAATTTTTCTCTGGTAATTGAAGTACACTATCTTGCCTCTCTGACAAAAGCTATACACAGCAAATGTAAAGTACATGTACAATGGAGGGGAGGAACAGACCTGCTGCAAGTTACCACTGCAAGCTGGGTAAGCCGTCATCCAAACAAAACAAATGGTGTAAGTTATTACAATAAACAGATTTTTTTATTAATTAGCTGCAGTACGTCAGGTGTTACTTGCAATGTATTTACAATAAATCATAATAGGAAAATGATTGTGAACTTTTGGTATTAAATCATAAAACACTTATTTAAAGTAAGCTATACAATATAGACTATTCCTTATGGAGTTTTTTTTTCCCTCTTTTGCATTTATTCAGTTAAAAAAAGTTATAAGTGTGATAATCTGAGTACAGTATGTTGTTTGGGCCTCCCCCAATTTGAGCACATTGGAAATCCTGTAGCACTAAATCAATTCACTTAATATTGAGTATGCTGATTTCAAAGATGAGGCAAGTAATGTTAAATATGAACTCATATTTTGTAACTTTCTTTCCCTGGTAATGTAGTAATAAATATGCACTTAATGTCCCTGGATATTGTGAATTTATGAATTTTCAGATAATAAACCTGACTGAAATATGCTAGTCTTTATTCACTTTAAAAGAATAATGGAATAAAACTCAATTTAGAAATTTTATTCTGGTTTTATTGTGCTGTAATATTGTATTAATTTTATGTTGTAACTGTAATTAATATGCTCTGTAAGGTGTCCTTGTGTGCCTTGAAAGGCGCCTATAAATATTATTATTATTATTATTATTAAAGTAATAATAATAGTAAATTACACCTTTGCATGCAGATGCTTTGTGCTTTCATTTAGTTTGAAGAGCTTTTTGGTATGGACAAAATGTAAATTCCTAAGTGCTTGTTTATGGTTTATTTTTTCCCTAACCTCATTTTATTTTTTTGTAGGACAAAGTTGTTGCTGTCCAGTTCTGTAATAATAGTGACAAGTAAGTAACAGCTTTTGAATGCACAACTAGGAAGTTTCAGGAAGTATCAGAAGAAACCTACCTGAATTCCCTTATCTCATCTATTTATCCCTGAGATGATGTTGGGTAGTTTGTATAATAAATGCAGATTGCATCTCTAGAATATATCAACAGATTCCAAGGAATTTAGTCCTAGATGATACAAGGGAATATTTGAAAAGCAACCTTTTTCATTACAATTACATGATAGGAATGAAATATAGTCATTCTGCTTTTTCTACTTTAATATTTACCAGACATACCATATCTGAACTAAAAATTGTTCATTGTTCACATATAATGCGTCTAACATTTGAAAAATACACCCAGGGCAATAGCCAACATAACATTTTTATCGAGCACATATATCACTAGTTCAGATGTTTTGGAAATGATTTACATTCAAACCATTTTGAGCAAACATCTTTCTATATCTCTTGGGTAGCCTTGAATCTAAAATCACTCCTACTTTTGTAGTGCTTTAACACAAATATTTGGAGTAATACCAGATGGGATATTGTATTAACAAAAAAAATGTCAGTATGTGTATATTTTATCCTATACTGCATTGCTTACATGAAGTCTCATTTTTTTTTTTACCTGGAAGAATGCTAACTTACCTTCCATAACTTTGTTGTAAAATGTTCTATATTATCTCAAATTTACAACTTCAAGGATCTGTTCACAATTTTTTCAGAATTTGGCAAGAATTCATCAGTGCAATTCTGTTGTAATCACACTGGGTTTATGCAGTTGTTTTTTTTTTTATACTATGAAGAACCACTGTTAGATGGTGACCTCTTTTCCTATGGCTCTCTGAGTCAGGTAGAGGATGGGTGTTGAATATGATGGAATTTCTCTGGAATATGTATTTACTGTGGTCTCTTTGTAATGTAAGGCATTTACTTCATATTCTTACCTATTTATTAAACTAAACATAACATGTAATGTTGGAAACTTTAAACCTATGCTGGAGTCCAAACTTGTATGGTAGATAGTGTTTTTAAATAATCTGCATTTGCAAATATGCATTGTGCTTTTTTTAATATCTTGTCATCACTGAGCCACACATGCAGTCTTAATTTTAGGAAAAAAATTGTTTGGTTTAGTAAGTGATTCATGTGTCTTACGTAATAGGCCAAAAATATAGCATGTTTTGTGTTTATTATTTTTTTCTTCTGGTTTTTTGCAATACTTATTTATTTACATCACACTATCTTAAGTATATAAGATGCTAAATTTAAGAGGACATTGTAGATTTTCATTTTTAAACCGTTAGAACTGATACTTTCAATACATTAAAGCAAAATATAATAATTTTTACTTTTCAGCCTCCGGTTTGTCAGTGGGAGTCGAGATGGTACTGCACGTATATGGCATTATCAGAGACAAGAGTGGAAAAGCATTACTCTTGATATGACAACCAAACTGCCAGGGTAAGCAATAGGCTTGTGCAAAAATAAAATTTTGATGATGTGTAGTATCACACTAATGTGTGGCAAATGGCAATTTTTATTAGTTCTTTTCATGTTATTAAAGTAAAGTTTGAATTGTACCTCTGTTGTACAAAACATCTCAATAACATTGCGCACCGATAAGAGGAAAAGTGTTGGTGAAAATGTAAATGAAGTATCTGAATATTCTTCACAATATGACTGAGAACACACAATTATAATATGTAATGCACATCACTACATAATATAAACGTATTTACTCCTTGTGAGACAAGTGGTTCTTTATAGTGTTGCGTTAGTGCTTGATGGTCATTTGGAAATGCTTGCACATTGTGTTTTATACGTATCTATAGATATTACATCTTTTCCTGGAATTTGACGCTTGTAATGTTTTGAAAAATGTGTAATCCGCACATTTAAAACCCCAAACTTAAATCTAAAATGTCTGACATGGTAAAATGTTAATAAATAAATAAATTACTAAAACACTGAAATGTATTTGCCCAACTGTTCATTATTCAGGGGTAATAAACCATGATGAAGGAAAAAAAATTGAAGATTTGCTTCATATCAGGTCAGTTTTGTTAAAGATACCAAAGTTAACAGTTTAGTATAGAACATAAGGCTTGTATGTGTCTGATCATGCAAGAGGTTAATGTAAAATAGTTTTTAAAGGGATAAAAGAAAATAAACAGAAATCGGTGATCAATATTGATCTTAAAAAAAAAAAAAAAAAAAAAAAAGTGATTGGAGCATCCCTAATGTTTTGCAAGAACAGAAACCTGTTTTGGCATTATGTATAAAGACTTTATTGCTATACTGGAATGTTGCACTGAGCAACACCTCCCATCTGCTTTTTTTGGAAGGCGGTATGTTCTTGCTGTCTGACATAAGACAGGATAAAACTATACTAATCCTAAGGGAAATTCTTGTACCTTTGACATAATCAGTGCAACAAAAGCAAAGATAGGATAGAAAGAATTAAATAGATAGTAGGGGTAAAAGTTAACAGAGGAAAGAAAAACATTTCTATTAATAAAAATAACAATGGATGAAGTTAGTTAATGGGGAGGAGAGGGAGAATATTCACAAGAAGAATAATAATTTACCATTTGCACATATGAGATTATTTCTAGAAGTTCCTAGGGCCCCCCTACAGAATGTGGAGGATTTATAAAGTTCAATGGCCAGAGGGAGAAAGGCACTCCTATGGCATTCAGTCTGGCACCTGGTGGCGATGCATCATTTGCTCTCTGTGTTCTGATGTTCCACAGAGGAAGCATCCAGGGGGTGAGAGGGATTGTTCATGGTGTATAGTAGTCTCCTCAACATCCTCCTGTCGGACACATCCACCAGAGTTTCAAGTTACACTACCAGAACAGAACCGAAAAAGCCCTCTTAATCATCATGTCCAGTCTACCGTCATCAGCAGCCTTTACCCTGCTGCCCCAGCAACACCACCTTATAGAAGACAACACTCGCCACTACAGAGTGATTGAAAATGTACAATATGGCCCTACAGACATTGAAATATCAGTAGGTAGAGTTGACTCTGGCCCTTTTTAATGACAGCGTCTGTGTTCCCGGACCATTAGAGTCTGTTGTTGAGATATACGCCCAAGTACTTGAATCCTAAACCATCTCCATGCTTGTTGCCATGATGGCAACATGGGTTGGGGAATCCTTGGCTTCCTGTAATCCACAACCAGTTCTTTAGTCATAGTGATGTTAAGCTCACACCACTCCACAAAGCTGTCCACTGCTCTTCTGTATTTACACACAATAGCAGAGTCATCCGAGAAGTTCAGCAAAAGACATAATGTGATCTGTACCTGAAACACATTTTATAGAGGTTAAACAGAAAGGGTGATAAAACGGTCCCCTGGAGTACTCCTCGTAGCCCTTGAGATCTCTGTCATTGTGTACCACTTTTGTTTGTGTCCACTGACTAATCCTGTTTCCATACATTTCCCCGGTGGTTTTTCTCCTGATGTTTCCCCTCCAGCCTTCTCCTGTAGCAATATTTCCCCTTCTGCAGTCTTGATTTTCAGTTCTCTCTGCATCAACCTTGACTCCTCCTGGTCACTGCTGTTGAAAGCTTCCCTTTTCTTATTTGGTGTAGCCTTAATGTCCTTGACAAGGTTATGGCCAGACATGGCCTGGGGAGTTGGAGAAATGGAGATGTATGTCTCCATACCTTTAGCATACAATGAGTCCAGTGTTTTGTTCTCTGTTTTTTCAGTTGTTATTTCTTAAAAGTCGGTATCTATCTATCTTATCTATCTTATCTATCTTATCTATCTTATCTATCTATCTATCTATCTATAATGGTCAAGAGATTGATGTGATTAAAATACACAAATATAGCAATAAAGGCAGTGGAGTACAGAATGAAAAGATCCTCTTTCTGCACTGATGACGTCATATGCATTGGGAGGGACGTTGAGGATGATGAAAACCAGAGGCAACTCTCTGGACAAGTAATATGGGTGAGAAATAACAGCCAACATTTTGATATGTTGGTTACACACAGCCCTCCTCACCATAATGTTTCTAGGGCTGCATCAGTAACTATTAGTGTAAAGAGCTAATCTGCCACACCTTTTATTCTTGCTCTTTCCAGAATCCCTGTTCTTCCGTACGCACTGAAAGTCTGCTAAATCCACAGCAGAATCTTTTATGTTGTCATTCAACAACTCCTCTGAGAAACAAGTGATGCTGTATTGATGGAAAGCTTTCTCACTCCTTGTGAGCACAGTCAGCTAGTCTATCTTGTTAATCAAATATCTAATGTTCCCCATCACTATTTAAGGAAGAGCTGGTTGAAACCTTCTCCTCTTCAGCTGTCTCCCTGCCCTACAACCACTGTATCTTCCTGGGAATTGCATGCTGTATGCTGGTGCATCCATGTGGTTGTAGGCTTAGTAGCTGGTCCTAGGTGTAAACAATGGAGCCACCCTCTGTTGTTGCCATTGCAGTTGAAGTTTAACTAACTAGTTACACAAATACTATCCAAGAATTTTTTGGCAACAATTTCTTTAGTTAAAAAAAAAAAAAAACCCACGGAAATAACGTTGAAAAGCACTAATGTTAGACTACTGGCTGTAATGGCACTGGAAGTACAGATTTTATGAGAAAAGGAACAAAAAAGTGCTGGCCTCTTTCTCATTCTGTATATTGTGAGCCATTTGTGTTCCTCTAAGAAATGTTGGTCTCCGTCTCTCTTTTTTATTCCTTGCACAGTTGCTTGCATGCATACCTTGCTGTATCAGTCACCAGTAGCTTGTTGAGCCCCTTACCTACTTGACGTTAATAAAGGCATCCCTGGTCAACAATGTTGTACCACTTCTCTAATCCTTATAGAGCAGGAAGCAAATGTTTTCAGTGTCAGGGGACCCTAAAATGTCAAATCTATTGAAAACCGGAGATCAAAATTTTTGATAAATCTAAAGCTTTCGCTTTTCTCCCATAGACGATGATAACTTTTGTTTTCCTGCACATGATCATGTTTAGGGTAGCTTTTGTCCATTTGCTCCTCAGTTTTCTTAACCTGTTTCTTATATTAAGAGTTTATAGGGATATATTGCAGATTGTACTGTATATTTATTTATTGTTCTTTCATTAAAGAAAATGGTGTTTGTGTACCTTTTGAAAGAATAGCACTTTTTAAAGATCTTACTTTTAAAGTGTTTATGCAGAATAATTTCAAGACCTTTGCCATTTATAAAAACAAAAAAAAAAAATTATCAAAACTATATTGACCCTTTACAACATATTGAGCCTTTACAAAAGACAATATTTGAATTACAGGTTAAGTGTTTGCAATGTAAATATGCATTTTGTAAATAATGGATAAGCTGTATTAGAAGATGGGTAAATAGAAGACACGAAATATTTCTCCAATTCTTGCTCTTTTACAATGTTAAGCTCTACTGATTTCAACTGGCATTGGTTCATCCATTAATTAATTTTACAGATATTGTTAGTTTCCATTTATGTTTAATCAGTTTCTACCTTGTTTTCTGTGTGTTTTAACAAACCTGCATTTATATTTGTACCAGTTCTGTATTTAGTAATTAGCATACTCCTTTATGTATTATAACTTATAATTGTTCACAGCGCTCTGCTCCTGCACTCAGTATAGAGCGCTATACAAAAAATGTTGTTTTAGCTTTGTCTGTTTACAATATTTCTTTCATCTGGACCATCTTTATCCCATTAGAAGCTGTAATACACCAGGAGAGGACAAGGTAGCAAAGCTGAGTGTGACCATGGTGGCATGGGATCGTGCAGACAGTAGCATTATCACTGCTGTTAACAACTACCTGCTGAAAGTGTGGAACTTGTCTGGACAGCTTCTGCATATTCTTTCGGTAGTATCTATGCAATATATACCTTTTTTTGGTTTTTTTGTTATTCCTCTGTTTGTTTTTATTTCTTAAACTGGTCCTAGTACTATTTAGTATATTTTTAAAATGGTTCAGCCATATTATAAATTTGATGGTTTAGGGACTACTTGGTGTTTCACATTTCTAGCTCAAAGCTGTTTTTTGCTTTTTAATTTTATCATTTTTTTTAGGTGTCAATTATACACACAATAACTGTACATTCTAATTTTAACTATCTAGTTGAAAGTGAGTGATAGAAAAACCTTTATATCAGTTTTGTTGTTGGATTCATAAGTCTTTTCTTTGTAGGGTCATGATGATGAAGTGTATGTTTTAGAGGCTCATCCTTTTGACTCAAGGATAATGTTGTCTGCAGGCCATGATGGGAATATCTTTATCTGGGACTTAACTAAAGGCACTAAAATACGCAACTATTTCAATATGGTGAGACATATTTTTGGACAGACATACAAAGGCATCACATTTAGTATAACGTTTTACTAGTAAATTTAATTCTGCCTTACTCTTATTATTTCTCCTGAATTTGTAATTCAATTCCTTGACAAAGCATTTGTGTGGGAGTGTAATGTTATGGCATACCAGTTCATTGTGGGGTCAGTTCCTTTAGATAGGCATATAAAAATTAAGGGAAAATTTGTTTTTTTTTACAGAAGCCTATTAGAATATATACTGTGTTTGTTTATGTATTAATTTATTATAAAAATACACACCAGAATGACTACAAAGAAACTTTGGACTTGGCAGTTAGTCACAGTGAGAAGAGTATTGCTGTTTACATGCACATAATACTCCCAGTCGCATGTGGTAAATTTTAGAATTGACAACCCGACATGTCTGATGTGCGAGAGGAAAACCTGAAGTACCGTGGTAGGGGTAGTTCATGAACATGCAAATAGGGGAATAACTAGCAAACTCCAAACTGTTATTCAAAGTTATAGAAAATGAAGTACTATTTAAGATTTAAAAAGTAACACATAATCGATTTAATAATCACTTCAATAGTTAATCTATGAAAGCTATCACTTTGTTAAATAAGACCTGTACCTGAAGGTGGCAGCCTTTCCAAAGAACTATGAACATGTAATTGTTTACTTCCAATTTGAGTATGATCAGGTTTCTTCTTTTGAGTATGATCAGGTTTCTTCTTTTAAGTTTCAGTCTTTTTCTTCTTTGCATATGTAATACTGGTAGGTCACTAAGCTTCACATATTACTTTTGTTTTGTAAATTCTTCAGAAGTAATTTTATAAAATTGTTACTTTATAATACAGTAACAGCTAGACTGTTTCTGATTTGTCTTGGCTGCAGATTGAAGGGCAAGGTCATGGGGCAGTATTTGACTGCAAATTCTCTCCTGATGGGCAGCATTTTGCTTGTACTGATTCACATGGCCATCTCCTGATCTTTGGGTTTGGCTGCAGCAAGCTATATGAAAAGGTAAAATTGGCTTTTACTTTCATGTTTTAGGCTCTGGCTGTGTAGTTTTTTACATTTGGTTTTTCTAAGTATTACAGCACATTTTGATTTTATATAGCATGATACTGAATTGAAAAGAAGAGGTGAAATGTTGCTGTGAATAGTATATATGTATATGTAAAACCGATGTTCTTAAGCAACTGTTCATTTCATCTAAAAATTGTTATACTGTCTTGTGTTGCATTCATGATATAACAGATCATGGGGCCTTTTCCTTTTATTAGTTTAATAGTTGTAGTATTTTAATCAGTATTTTTGCAAATTCTGAGATGCAACAATAGCAACTGCTTCTTGCCTTTTATAATTTCTAAGAAATAGTAAGCTAGAATTAAAGATTATAGTATGAATTCACACACCATATGCTTAGTTCTGCATATATGTATTAGATAGTGGGTTGCAGATCATAAAAGCATTCTGTTGAAGGTTACCCAAATATTTTTGGTTTCATTTATTTAAATTTTGTTTTTATTTTTCCTAATACAGTGGAACCTCGGTTCACGACCACAATTCGTTTCAAAACTCTGGTCGTAAACCGAGTTGGTCGTGAACTGAAGCAATTTCTCTCATAGGATTGTATGTAAATACAATTAATCCGTTCCAGACCGTACGAACTATATGTGTGTGTGTGTGTGTGTGTGTATTTTTTTTTTTTTTAGTTTTTAAGCATAAATATAGTTAATTATACCATAGAATGCACAGCGTAATGGTAAACTAAATGTAAAAACATTGACTAATACTGAGAAAACCTTGAACAACAGAGAAAACTAACACTGCAATAGTTCATGCTATACTGCTAGGAACCACTCGCTAAAAACAATTTTTTTAATGAGTTTTAAGCACAGGGGAAAAAATGAACATTTAAAAAATCCGTAATTTAATAAACCACCAAGAAAAGTAACATTGCAACAATGCAGGCTACGAACCGATCACTGTAAATAGAACTGAAAACAAAAACAAGCCTTCTCTACCTTATGCGTCCCTCGCTCGCTCTCTCTCGCCTGTGTGTGTGTGTGTGTGTGCGTGCATCTCTCTTTTGCAAGCCTGGAGTGCCTGTGTGTGTGTGTGTGTGTGTGTGTCTCTCTAGCGCGCTCCTGTGTGTGTGCGCGCCTGTGTGTGTGTGCGTGCGTCTCCCTTTTGCGAGCCTGGAGTGCCTGTGGTTCCACTGTACATCAATATTAAGTTGATCATTTGCACCTAAACAATTTCTCAAAAATAGAATTGCAGTTGTATGTATATATACATATATATACACTGTGACAGATAGGGGGCGCTATTACTCCCTTGAACCCTCCGATCAAATGCCAGACACCAGGTAAAATCCAAAATATTGAATTTATTATAATAATAATAAAGCACCCTCCTCTCCACACTACTAATATACAATAATCAATAACTAATCCTCCACACTCCCAGACGCGTTGCCACCCTTCCACCCAGCTCAGCTTGACGTCTGCGATTTCCCATAATCCTTTTATAGTCCTTGACCCGGAAGTGTTTCACCCTCTCTGTCCACATGACTAGGAACACTTCCGGGTCAGATAAAAATCCTTTTTCTTCACCCCGGAAGCACGTCATTCCTCTTGTCCATGTGACTCGGACGAACTTCCAGGGCGTAGGGCAAATAATCCTTGTTCCTCCCTGCAGCATCCTCTAGCGGCCCACATGCTATCCAGCAGGGCTGGGGATAAAAACTGCATTGTCCAGGATTCCCTGCTGGCATTCGGGGCACCTCCATGCTGCAGGGAGGGCTCCACCTGGGGGTATTGGCCGGGATGAACGGCCGGCCATATATCACAGTACCCTCCTCCCAGCGAAAAACCATGGTTTGGAGCGTCCAGCCCTGTGAGGGACATCTTTCTCCAAGGTGATCCAAAGGTCGGACCTCGGCGATCTCGTTGACACTCCCATGCAAACCTAGAAGGAACAGTATAAGAATAAATATTTTGATCCCCAGTCCTCCGAGGACAACTTCTCCATCCGTGGCCCGGCCTGCGGCATTCGTAGCACAGCCGCGGTCCACTTGGTAATCTCTCTCTGCTGAACTGGAAGCACCTTGGAATATCTGGCTCCACCCTTTTCTCCGCTGAGGAGGATTTATCGGCTGCCCTTGAGCTTTCCAACCCCTTTTCCAACTTGTTAGGAGACTCCTGTTTTATTTTAGTGATCACCTGTTTAATCTGGGACTTGTTCACAGTTTGGGTCTCCCTATGAGTAAAAGAGAGCCCCTTTCCTGTCTGCACCCCTTTGGATTTAACAACGACCGGTGGCGGCGTCTTTAGATCCGCATTGCTCCGTAAGACAGCACTGTCCAGCTGCTCTGGTACGATCGGATCTTCCCCCACCCTCTCGGTCATTGTTTCACATTCTTTTGTATGGCTCACAGAGGATTGGCACCCGCTACTGATCAATTGCGGGCCCGGTTCACTCTGTGTCCCTCTATTATGCACGGTATGGGTCTCGCTTACCTGTACCGTCGCATTATTTATATGGGAGGCTCCCAACCAAACCGCCGGAGGTATTCTTTCACCTTTCTTAAAGGCGCTTCGGCCACTGCTCCGAATTCTCCGACGATCCTCTCAATGTTCGTCAGGACCTAAACTACTTATGGGCTCAATTACCTTCTCAAGTTCCCGCAAGTCCAAAATGTTGTTTACTTCATCCAGAGGCAAGCTTACTTCCTTATTCGTCTTACCTACCGGCCGGAAGCCAATGAGCACGCCTGCTGCTGGCACGTGCTCTGACGGGTCTCACGGAGGCTTCTGGGAATTGGAGTTCTTATTGTCTGAGGCCGGGTTGCCTTCTTCGGCGAACTGCGGTCTGTCTTTATTAATTTGTCGACAGACCGATCAGCCATTTCCCGGCCCTCCTTACCTTCTTGCGGGGTGAGCGGTGCTTCGCTCGCCTCCCCCTTCCCTTTCGGAAAGTCCAAGTCCGTCTTTTCGCAGACGAAGGCTCAAACAGCGGGACGTGGACCTCCTCCTTCCCAGAATACTCGGGTTGGGTCACATGTCCCTCGCCGGCAGCCGACATGTGGAAGTCTTTAGTCCCTCTCACCGGCTCGAACGAGAGCGCACCACCGTCTGTAGGAGCTTCTCCTGCATCCCGCAGAGCCTCCGGATGATGATTTCCGAGGTATGTGCAAGGTACAAAGTGAGTTATTTTAAAGATATTATCCACTATTTCCCCGGCACATACCTCGTTGCATTTTTCCTCCGTAGACTTCTCCCTATCTGTGTGGCCGCTCCTACGCTCATCCTGAGCGTCGGCCATGATGAGTAGAGCTTCTCTGCTGACGCTGCCACTCTGCTTACCCCTGTTATTTCCCATGACGGATGTGGTGAACGTGGGGTTTTGGCGATTTTTGCTGCGTGTCCGGACGCTGCCTTCTTGGGGGTTCTCTGACCACAGAAAATTTATGTACAGGTCCTCTGCAAAAGACGCTAGAGAATCCTGCCGACTACACCACTGTGACAGATAGGGGGCGCTATCACTCCCTTGAACCCTCTGATCAAATGCCAGACACCAGGTAAAATCCAAAATATTGAATTTATTATAATAATTACGTGCACAAAGCACCCTCCTCTCCACACTACTCATATACAATAATCAATAACTAATCCTCCACACTCCCAGACGCGTTGCCACCCTTCCACCCAGCTCAGCTCGACGTCTGGGATTTCCCACAATCCTTTTATAGTCCTTGATCTGGAAGTGTTTCACCCTCTCTGTCCACGTGACTAGGAACACTTCCGGGTCAGATAAAAATCCTTTTTCTTCACCCCGGAAGCACGTCAGTCTTCTTGTCCATGTGACTCGGATGTACTTCTGGGGCGTAGGGCAAATAATCCTTGTTCCTCCCTGTAGCGTCCTCTGGCGGCCCCCATGGTATCCAGCAGGGCTGGGTATAAAAACTGCATCATCCAGGATTCCCTGCTGGCCTTCGGGGCACCTCCATGCTGCAGGGAGGGCTCCACCCGGCGGCCTGGGGGTATTGGCCGGGATGAACGGCCGGCCATATATCACATATATATATATATATATATATATATATTTATAATATAATATATATATACTAGCAAATTACCCGCGCTTCGCGGCGGAGAAGTAGTGTGTTTAAAGAGGTTATGTAACCATATATAATATATCTATGTATATATCTATATATATATATCTATCTATATATATATCTATCTATATATATATCTACATCTATATATATATCTATATATATATCTATATCTATATATATATATATCTTTCTATATATATATCTTTCTATATATATATCTATCTATATATATATCTATATCTATATATATCTATCTATATATATATCTATCTCTATGTATATCTATATATATATATATATCTATATATATATATATATATATATATATATATATATATATATATATATATATCTATATCTATATATATAAAAATGGAATGGGTGGGTCGTCGGGTGGGCCTTTTTTTCATTCCGTTGAAAGACACGCCCTACTCACTGGACAGTTAAAAACACCAATCAAACTAACGATGACATCAAGTATTACCCAATCAAAAGTAGGAAAGGAGGCATCTTCATAAAATGCGTGTGGGATGATTTGCATGAGACGCTGCTTTAAAAAAAAAAATGATAAAAAAAATACGGGATAAATCCCGTCCAGTATTGATTCAAAACGGGACGCGCAATTTCATTCTCAAACGCGGCACGATTCCGTATTTTAAAGGACGGGTGGCAACCCTACAGTGCCAGGTAACCACCCATACAATCACATTGTGATTCAGACTAGGAATGCAATGAATGTAATTACCCCGATCTACATACAAGGCGAAAGTGTTGCAACATTCAAAGATGATGGTTTGGGATAAGTACACCATACAACATAAAAGAGCTTATGAAGCCTTGAACCGAAAAAAGCAACATCTCAGAGATCGTAAAAAAAAAATAGGAGCTAATGTCGTTTTACTCGCTGTAGATTTTAGTCAAACATTACCAGTTATTTCACGAGGGAGACCAGCACATCAACTCAACGCGTGTTTAAAATCCATGCTTCTACCACGCTCGGTTATATGTCGCGTGTTCTCGGGTAGGTGCACCAAAAAATGTATACATTTAAGCATGTAATGGGCAAACAAAAAATGAGGTATACCCGAAGGCACAGCAGTAGTACTTAATGTAACTTTACTTCTTAAATGTTAATGTTTTACTGTTTAATAATTTATACGTTTCTTATATGTTGTTCACATTCTTTTATCAAAATACCACTGACAGCGCAATGCACGATAACATGGAGTGAATACACCATACGCATCCGCCCACGGCTGCCCTGCTGTGCGCAGATAGGACTTGATTGTACAATAAAATAAAATAAAGATAAAAAGACTAAAACAATCATCACCCATAAAGCAGATAGTAGACGTGACGTACTATATGTGTACCACATTTCAAGTGTATAGGTGCAACGGTTTGCGAGCTACAGGTCATTTAAAATCCTGGACAGACACACAAATTGCCACGGTAGCAAATTACAGAAGAAGATTTTACTGTTTAATAATTTATATTTATATGAAATGTGCTTCTTATATATTACTTCATATTCTCATATGATAATGATGTTAATGTTTATATTGATTTCTGTGTTATTAAAACTGCATGTATGTGTGTATATGTGTATATATATATATATATATATATATATATATATAAATATATATATATATATGTATATATATATATATATATATATATATATATATATATATATATATATATATATATATATAAATATATATATATATATATATATATATATATACTAGCAAAATACCCGCGCTTCGCAGCGGAGAAGTAGTGTGTTAAAGAGGTTATGAAAAAAAAAGGAAACATTTTAAAAATAACGTAACATGATTGTCAATGAAAGCCCGTTTCACTCAGTAAGTCGTATGTGTGTGTATATATATGTACATGTGTATATGTAGATATGTATATATATGTATATGTATATAAATGTTTATGTGTGTGTGTATATCCATCCATCCATCCATTATCCAACCCGCTGAATCCGAACACAGGGTCACGGGGGTCCGCTGGAGCCAATCCCAGCCAACACAGGGCACAAGGCAGGGAACCAATCCTGGGCAGGGTGCCAACCCACCACAGGACACACACAAACACACCCACACACCAAGCACACACTAGGGCCAATTTTAGAATCGCCAATCCACCTAACCTGCATGTCTTTGGACTGTGGGAGGAAACCGGAGCGCCCGGAGGAAACCCACGCAGACACGGGGAGAACATGCAAACTCCACGCAGGGAGGACCTGGGAAGCGAACCCAGGTCCCCAGGTCTCCCAACTGCGAGGCAGCAGCGCTACCCACTGCGCCACCGTGCCGCCCGTGTGTGTATATTATATATATATATATATATAAAAGACAGCAACAGTTATAACAATGACAACACAATTACATTGACAATCATGTTACGTTATTTTTAAAATGTTTCCTTTTTTTTTCATAACCTCTTTAACACACTACTTCTCCGCTGCGAAGCGCGGGTATTTTGCTATATATATATATATATATATATATATATACGAGCTGTATATACCCGGCGTTGCCCGGGGCAGAAGTAACCTAATCGGTCAAACACTTACATATATACCAAAGTAAACCTAATCGGTCAAACAGTTACATATATAAAAAAACCGAACCTAATCGGACAAACAGCTAATCTATATACATAAGCAAACCTAATTGGTCAAACAGTTACATAAATACAAAAGCAAACCTAATCGATCAAACAGCTTCATATATACAGAAGCGAACCTAATTGGTCAAACAGTTATGCATGTGCAGAATGATTTTACAAACATTATGCGTGTTAACAATCATTAAAAAGAAAAGATTGAGGAACTGTTCTTCTATATGTGATGAAGCCACTAATCAGACAGATTTTTTTCAGGACCCAGCTGTTTCATAACTAAACTACTGCCACCCCAAAGTAATGCCTAATAGTGGTTTTTGGGGTAGCTGTGGAATAAAAAGGGTGTTTTTTAGTCAGTAAGAATATGACACTACCCTTCAGTACGGGCTGAAGGGTGCCTATGTAAGGTTTTACATCCTTCCCGTATGGAAAAAAAAAACATACTAAACTTTTTTTTCATCATTACACATAATCTCAGTCAAATGGAAGTACGCATTCTCAATTTATTTTTATCTAATTTTTACTTTTTCACAAAGCCATCCCATGCCAATTTGTATGAATAAACTTTTGCTAGAGAGTTAGCAAAAGTTTATTCATGCACATATTTTAATACGGATAATCTATCTCTAATCAAGGTTCTCATTTTCATTCTAATTTAAAATAATAATAGATACTCATTTTTTTCTTCTGTTTTAGAAAAACCAATCTATGCCACCTACGTCTTCGTCAAGTCAGCTTCATCCAGCTTCATCACATATAGAAGAAGAGTTCCTCAATCTTTTCTTTTTAATGATTGTTAACACGCATAATCTTTGTAAAATTATTCTGCACATGCATAACTGTTTGACCAATTAGGTTCGCTTCTGTATATATGAAGCTGTTTCATCGATTACGTTTGCTTTTGTATTTATGTAACTGTTTGACCAATTAGGTTTGCTTATGTATATAGATTAGCTGTTTGTCCGATTAGGTTCGCTTCTGTATATATGAAGCTGTTTGTCCGATTAGGTTCGGTTTTTTTATATATGTAACTGTTTGACCGATTACGTTTACTTTGGTATATATGTAAGTGTTTGACCGATTAGGTTACTTCTGCCCCGGGCAACGCCGGGTATATACAGCTCGTATATATATATATCTATATATATCTATCTACATATACATATACACATCCACATATACATATATATTAATACATATACAAATTTATATATATATATATATATATATATATATATATATATATATATATATATATATATCTGTATATATACATATCTACTTATTGGCTCCTGTATTTAGGATATAGCGGGTTGAATAATGGATGGATGGACATTTGTATGCATAGCCCTATTTGCCCGTTTTCGTTTTTTTTCTTTCTTCAGTAATATTTCAGTAAACCCAGAGCTTGTCAGTTCAAATCCTGGTACTGACACCACTGTGTGACCCTGAGGAAGTCACTTCACCTGCCTGTGCTGCAAAAAACAAAAGTAATGTAACAAATTGTACCTCAGATGTTGCAAGTTGCTGGAATAAAGGCATAAGTCAAATAGATAAATATGTATTATACACATAGGAACTATTCATTTATTTTCAGTTAAGTCATTTGCAGCAAACCTTTATAAATGAGGGTTTCTCCTTTTTAGATAGTGCAAACTGTTTCTTCTTCATTGACGTTTTCTCTTGGAGAGCTTTTTTCATTTCATTGAAAATGAAAGCAGCAGCTGCCAAAATATGTAGCTTTCTTATTAATTTTTCAACATTGTGTAAAATAAATTTATAAAGTAACATAAAAGGTTTAAATACTGGTTATCCTTTTACACTAAAATATTACTAAAGAGATACAAAAAAAGTAAAATGCATATGTTCTTTTTCTTTAAGGAGATTAAATATTACTGAAGAAAGAAAAAAAACAAACTAAAACAGCCAAATGGGGCTATGCATACGAACTTAAAAGGTTTAAATAAAACAGAAATATATATTTTATTTTTACTTGCTTAACTTGTGGAGGGTGTATCCTGTAGCAAAGCCCTAACTTTTTTCGTGAAAGCCCGTTTCAGTCAATAAGTCTTAAAAAAAGGTGTAAAGATATTGACAATAAGCTAAGCAAACCCAGCAAGACATGGACTCGTTTAAATCAAGTATCATTACATCTTCCTTTCTTAAAGAGAAGTAAGGCAGTACTTATAAGCTTACATATATCTATCTATCTATATATATATCTATCTATCTATATATATATATATATCTATCTATCTATCTATCTCTATATCTATATCCGAAGCCGTGCAAGCACACTCTTGAGAATGCAACGTATAGTTGTACAGGAGAAAAGCAATCTTGCCTCAAATCAATGGCAACCTTTTGTAGGTCTATGAACTTAATTTAAACTTTAGGTTTACACGGTGCTTTCTTTCCGAAGTACCTGCACTCATGAATATGTCTGTATGTGTCAGTCGGTCAAATCCATGCGCTTCACACCGGCGAAGTACCGCTTTTAAATTTTTATTAAGAAGAAAAGAAAACCTTTTTAAATTGAGGGAAAATATACTAATAACAGTTTGTTAAGGATCTGTTTTTTTGTGAAGCTGCCTTCACTCGAGTGATCACTTCGAGCTGACTTGCTGGCCAACTATAAGCGTTACCTGGTAGGTAACCACCCATACAATCAGATTGTGAATCAGACTACGAATGCCGTGAATGTAATTACCCCGATCTACATGTTGTCAAATAAACGAACCACACGCCGTGGCGCAATTTTAGGGGCTTCGCCTGTAGCGCTGACGTCCGAGGTTCGATTCCCGTAAGGGAGTGAAGTGAGTGGCTGGTTACCTACCAGGTAACGCTTATGGTTGGCCAGCAAGTGAGGCAACATCAGCCACAGTGCCTTCAGTTGTGAGAAGCAGATCATAGAATGGTTGAAAATAGTTTACTGTCAAATAATGCAAAGAGTACGCGACACGTCTTTCCCCCTTATTCTTGGCTCATCAGGCGTACACACTCACTGCACTCGCTTACGGTAATCGAACCTCGGACGTCAGCGCTAGAGGGGCTTCACAGCGGTGAAGTATTGCTTTTAAATTTTAATTAAGAAGAAAAGAAAACCTTTTTAAATTAAGTCTTAAAAAGAGGTGTAAAGATATTGACAATAAGCCACGCAAACCCACCAAGAAATGCAATCGTTTAAATCAAGGCGCAAGTCGAAAAACACCATCCCATAATATTAGTTAACGATTAACACATTTCTATATGTATTGTAAGCATACAGTACAACTGATAATATGTTGTGCTTATTTATCTGGTGTACCGACATTTTTGCGCGTTTAACGTCTGAAATCTAACGTGGTTTGTGCCCTTCAGAATGAAAACAGTTTGCATTTACCTTTTTAATAAAAGGTGAGCTTTTAAGCCTGAGAAATCACCCCGTAAATGCACACGTTTAATTGCACATGTGTTAATATGTATGCTTACACAGTATTAAGACACTCAAAAATTAACGTCATTTACCTTCGTTCCCGCGTTTGACTCGTGCTGTGAATCTCTTCCTTGTTTTCAGTTCACGTGATTACGTAGGAGGCGTGATGACGCGATACGTGACTCCGCCTCCTCCATTAGAGTATATGGACAAAAAACAGGTTCCAGTTATGACCATTACGCGTAGAATTTCAAAATGAAACCTGCCTAACTTTTGTAAGTAAGCTGTAAGGAATGAGCCTGCCAAATTTCAGCCTTCCACCTACACGGGAAGTTGGAGAATTAGTAGTCAGTCAGTCAGTGAGGGCTTTGCCTTTTATTGATTAGTATGTGTGTATATATATAATATAATATTATAATATAAACACAGTCATATGAAAAAGTTTGGGAACCCTTCTTAATTCTTTATATTTTTGTTTATCATTGGCTAAGCTTTCAATGTAGCAACTTCCTTTTAATATGACATGCCTTATGGAAACAGTAGTATTTCAGCAGTGACATTAAGTTTATTGGATTAACAGATAATAATAATAATTCTTTGCATTTATATAGCGCTTATGCAATATGCATCATAGCAAAATTAGACAGGTGCATAAATTTGGGCACCCCAACAGAGATATTACGTCAATACTTAGTTAAGCCTCCTTTTGCAAATATTACAGCCTCTAGACGCCTCCTATAGTCTTTGAGTGTCTGGATTCTGAATGGAGGTATTTTTGACCATTCCTCCATATAAAATCTCTCAATTTCAGTTAAATTTGATGGCTGCCGAGCATGGACAGCCTGCTTCAAATCATCCTATAGATTTTCGATGATATTCAAGTCAGGGGACTGTGATGGCCATTCCAGAACATTGTACTTCTCCCTCTGCCCGAATGCCTTTGTAGATTTCCAACTGTGTTTTGGGTCATTGTCTTGTTGGAATATCCAACCCCTGCGTACCTTCAACTTTGTGACTGATGCTTGACCAGTATCCTGAAGAATTTGTTGCTATTGGGTTGAAGTCATCTGACCCTCAGCTTTAACAAGGGCCCCAGTCCCTGAACTAGCCACACAGCCTCACAGCATGATGGAACCTCCACCAGATTTGACAGTAGGTAGCAGGTGTTTTTCTTGGAATGCAGTGTTGTTCTTCCACCATGCAAAGTGTTTTTTGTTATGACCAAATAACTCAATTTTTGTCTCATCAATCCAAAGCACTTTGTTCCAGAATCAATCTGGCTTGTCTAAATGAGCATTTGCATGCAACAAGCGACTCTGTTTGTGGTGTGAGTACAGAAAGGGCTTCTTTCTCATCACCCTGCCATACAGATGTTCTTCATGCAAATTGCGCTGAATTGTAGAACGATGTACAGTTACACCATCTGCAGCAAGATGTTCTTGCAGGTCTTTGGAAGTGATCTGTGGGTTGTCTGTAACCATTCTCACAATTCTGCGCAGATGCCACTCCTATATTTTTCTTGGCCTGCCGGACCTGGGTTTAACAGCAACTGTGCCTGTGGCTTTCCATTTCCTGATTACATTTCTTACAGTTGAAACTGACAGTTTAAACCTCTGAGAGAGCTTTTTGTAGCCTTCCCCTAAACCATGATACTGAATAATCTTTGTTTTCAGATCTTCTGAGAGTTGCTTTGAGGATCCCATGCTGTCACTCTTCAGAGGAGAGTCAAAGGGAAGCACAACTTACAATTGACCACCTTAAATACCTGTTCTCATGATTGGACACACCTGTCTATGAAGTTCAAGCTTTAACAAGCCAATCCAACCAATTTGGTGTTGCAAGTAATCATTATTGAGCAGTTACATGCATTCAAATCAGTAAAATTACAAGGGTATTCAAATTTTTGCACAGCCAGTTTTTCATACTTAATTTAATTTCATGCAACTAAATACTGCTTCACTAAAAAGCTTTGTTCGGAAAACACCCCAGTACTCAATGTTCCTAGGAAATGAAAGGCATACCACTGTTATCTTTGTTGTTGAAAGTAGAGTAAATTATTATGCAGACTGAAAGGGGTTCCCAACTTTTTCATATGGCTGAATATATATATATGTGTGTGTGTGTGTGTCTGGCGCTGACGTCCGAGGTTCGATTCCCGAGAGGGAGTGCAGTGGAGTGTGTACGCCTGATGAGCCCAGAATGAGAGCGAAACACGTGTCGCGTACTCTTTGCATTTATTTGACAGTAAACTATTTCAACCATTCTATGATCTGCTCCTCACAAACCGAGAGCACCGTGGCGGATGTTAGCAGATTGCTGGCCAACCACAAGCGTTACCTGGTAGGTAACCACCCATACAATCAGATTGTGACACAGACTACGAATGCCGTGAATAAATATATATATATATATATATATATATATATATAATATATATATATTAAAATAAACACTCACCTTAGTTGTTTGTTTTTTTTTTTTTTTCCCCCCCTCAGCCTTTTGTCATAATTTGTATACATACAAAATGTGACTCTGTTAAACTAGTACATTGTTCCTTTCTAAAGACTATACTGATGAAAGTGACTTGCAGAATGTGAGATAATGAAGTCTATGGAGTTACTTCCAAAAGCATAAATGTTAACATTAAGTATTGTAAAATATGGATCCTTTTACAATGCTGCAAGCTTCCATCCAAATTCATGTGTTAATAGAATTTTGCAGATTGTGTTATGTTTCAGGCATTTGAGCAGACCAAATTAGTTTGAAGGTTTTTCAAAATAAATTGTATGTTCTTTTTATGTTGTACACCTTACAGTTAGCATAATTTGAAATTTTTATTGTGCGGTTAACTTGAGTAATTCTACTAAATTATTTATATACTTTTTCCTGTTCTTCAGATTCCTGATCAAATGTTTTTCCATACTGATTTTCGTCCACTTATCCGTGATTCTAATAACTATGTCCTGGATGAGCAAACGCAGCAAGCTCCTCACCTCATGCCGCCACCTTTTCTTGTGGATGTTGATGGGAATCCTCATCCAACACGCTACCAAAGGCTTGTTCCTGGGAGGGAGAACTGTAAAGATGAACAGCTTATCCCTCAACTTGGCTATGTGGCCAATGGTATTATATGCCTTTAGATTATCTTTAAAGTGATTTTTTTTTGTTACTCAATATTATATGTGCTATTATTGAGCAAAGTCTTGTGTGAGCTTTGTTTATGAAGATAAAACTTATTAAAAATTAAATTTTTTGCACTGCTCGGGTGAATTTTTGTTGTTTGAATAACAGGGGTAATACTGCAAGGTGAAGAACTTTATTATACTCGACTTTTATCGTTTGAGCACTTTGAGTACTGAGAAAAGCGCTATATAAATGTAATGAATTATCATTATTGTTTGCTGTTCTGCCTAATTAAACCAACAAGTGAAATAATTCTGCAGTTCTTACACTGAAATCTTTGTCTATAGGTGATGGGGAGATTGTGGAACGTGTGATTGGGCAAGAAACTGCTGGAGAACCAGAGGAGAGCCCTTTAGATGGATTGATAAGGCAGCTACAAAGAGAACATGACCAGCAACAACATGAAGAGGGCAGGCATAATGGGTTTGACTCCCAGAATGACCATCCTGAAAGTAAGGGCCAAGTCTAACAGCTGGACTGAAGAAGCAATTATTTATGATAAAAATACTTTGATATGAGTGTGTCTCAATTAACACTACTGTCATTTATTTAAATTAGTTTTCTGGTCCCTAGAATTTTACTGCTGTATAACTAATTTCTTAAAAGAACTTTGTATTCATATGAAAGACACACTAGTTTTACGATCTGTAGGCTATCAAGGCCAAATAAATGTTTCCAGAATAGCATTGTTACATTTTGAACTACTCTTAAACCAATGCATTGTAACCACTGTATGCAGTGCAACCCAAATAAATCATAAAAACAGAAGCACATTAGCATTAACTAGAGTAGTATTTGAACATTGAAGATTATTTGTTTTGAGTAGAATTTAATATTTAACTAGTTCAGCTCTCCCCAAGTCTAATGAGTCCGGTGGACCTTCTTAAAATTTGAATGATGAATTCTGGTCATTTCAGCATTCACTGCAAACTGGTAACATCTGAGAGTTGACATAGCTTTTGGGTGACGATTGCCCCTCCATTTGCAAAATCTATGCATTAGCAGTGTTCATTCTTGGTCTCTTATTCAACCAATCGCATTTTTAGATCACTTTGTCTGAATGATTTGAAATTTAACATTTGATTGCCTTACATTTTTTCTGTAGTTCTGGATCTCACTTTTAATGCCATTTGTATGTTTTCTTGTTTTTGAACACCTGCATTTATTGACTTGTGTCGCCACCACTGCCTGCTTATCTTGCCACTTGATATTTAATAGAAGAATGCCCAAAGGAGTTCTGGCTGAACTCCTTTGGGTAACTGCTGGTTAAAGACGTAGGGGAGACTGGTGAAGAACCTGCTTACTGTGCAGTAGAAGCATCGGGGGTCTGCACGGCCCAAGGCTGGCTTTGCTAAGGGTCACACACACTTTGGGGTTTGAATGTTTAAAATGCATGAACCACTGGGTGCAGCTTGAGAAATACAAATAAAGAAGCAGTCGGACCCCCTGGAACACATCTTTGATTTGTAATGGCTTGAAGGGGGCCACTACAAGATCGGCTTGGGGCGACTGAACTTGTGCAAAAAAAAAAAAAAAAAAAAAAAAAAAGGGCGGCACGGTGGCACAGTGGGTAGCGCTGCTGCCTCGCAGTTGGGTGACCTGGAGACCCGGGTCCTCCCTGCGTGGAGTTTGCATGTTCTCCCCGTGTCTGCGTGGGTTTCCTCCGGGCGCTCCGGTTTCCTCCCACAATCCAAAGACATGCAGGTTAGGTGGATTGGCGATTCTAAATTGGCCCTAGTGTGTGCTTGGTGTGTGGGTGTGTTTGTGTGTGTCCTGCGGTGGGTTGGCACCCTGCCCGGGATTGATTCCTGCCTTGTGCCCTGTGTTGGCTGGGATTGGCTCCAGCAGACCCCCGTGACCCTGTGTTCGGATTCAGCGGGTTGGAAAATGGATGGATGGATGGATGGATAGAAGAATGCCATTTTTTCTGAGAATGGTGTTACAGCAGTTGGCTTTGACTCCATCCATCTTATTTGGGCACAATAGTAGTAAAGTGGATGAATGGACAAATCTGTGGCCTTATTTATTTATTTATTTTTATTAAAAAATATTTGATGTTTGTAGCTTTATTTGCTAGATAGTGCTGTTTTTAGATTTTTTTTTTTTTGGGGATATGACAATTTTTAATGTAGTGAAAATCATTCTTCTTTGGTGACAGGACAATTAGGTGAAAGTGCATAAACATCAGTATCAAAAAGTTTTCATTGTTATTTTCACTTTTACTCTTTTAAACACAACATAGTTGCTTCAGGAATAACATTGAACATATTTGTGTTTAAACCACTTTTCTTCTTGTGATTTCCAAGCCTTAGGTTTATGTGTTGCAGCTAATATGTTGATTGTTAGAAAGAAATGTAGGCATTAGTGTATGCCTATAAATATGGGAATATTTAGTTTCACTTTTCAATACCTTCTATACTATTTTAAATACAAACTTTATTATCATCTTTACCAAACTTTTAGTACAGGACACATCTCCTTGTTACTGAGTTAATTGCTGCCATATTGTTTAGTGATTGTTACAAATGCCAATGTTGTAGCTTTTGTGACTGTGACGTTGCACATATTCATATTATGATTCCAATTTGGGGATGTGATTAATAAACAACTGCAATGTCCATTGTAAATGTCTGTGGAAAGTATATTATCAGTTTAAAATGTTATGCATGTCATTTTGAGTGTTTAAGCTGAAATTATTATTTTAAAATCTATAGGTGTTGTACATTATCTCTTACAGTGCGCCTTTATTTTTCAGATGGTTCAGGTCTTAGCGCAGAGATGGGATCTCCACCTAACATTGGTTTACGACGCAATGGGCAGATTGAAGGAGTCCGTCAAATGCACCAGAATGCACCTCGAAGTCAGATGGCCACTGAAAGAGATCTTATTGCATGGAGTCGTCGGGTTGTTGTCAATGAGCTTCACCCTAATATTAGCAGGTATGATTTAAAATATGCAATAACTGAAAGAAATATGAAATCTGTTAACTAAATAATTCTTAATGCACACATGTAAAATGCAAGGTTGACTCACTCTCACTCATCAACAAAAACACTATTTCCTGTTTAGCTATAAATCAAGTGGTAAAGCAAAAGTTGTTAAAAAGCCCCTCGCAATAATAAAACTAAACACCACAAAATCTCAAATTACTTGGTGGATTAAATTGAAATTTAATGACCTTGTAGAATGAACAAAATGATCCTGACATGTGCATTCTTTATCGATATTTGCCATTTATAATGCTCTTGTGAATGGGACATTCTAACACACCGCATCTTCAGTTTTGCCACAACACTCACTGAGAAATGGGATGTGCAGGTTTATGGAAATAAAGGCCATCCGCAGAAGCATAGCGAAAGAAATAAAGTTTGGCAAAGCTGAAAGAAGATGTGTTTTAAGTGTTTACCATTTCTTGTGGCTGTGAGTGTAGTGAACTTCCTGCAAGAAAGACAATTAATTGTTAATTCCATTTGCTGGTATAGCTAAAGTTCCCAATTTTCCTGTTAAAATGATGTATTCTATGATTTTCTACATTTTCCCCCACCATCAAAATGGCCTCTGCTTAGCCTACTCCTAGTTTTCATTTTAGCTAATGCGAAATTCCATCTGAAAAGAGAAGTTGGAATTTGAGTTCCCAGTAGGAAATTTCGACTGGAATGCCCCCAAAAGTCAGATTTCCTACTCAAAAGATTGGGATGGCTTCACCAACCCCGACCTCAAAATTCAAAGATGGTTGCATAATGCATCAACAGTAAGCGTAAGCTGTATTTTATACAGTTTAATAGCATATCTGTCTATTTGTGTTTCATTAAATCAGTCGTTCACATAGTACTGTCCAGCTTCTATCTGTGGACATGTTACTATGGTGTTTGGATGCACAAAATACAGCATAATGTGTTAATCAACTGGTATTGATAACAGTGATTTAAAGGCAAAGTGAGCAAAAGTCTCTTCCCACACCTTGTGAAATTAAAAAGAAAAAAAAACAATTTGAAACTAAAGTTTAATAGGGTAGATCAGCTAAAGTGGGGCATATTTGTTCAGTACTTGTCTGTATTGCAAAAGTGCAACAAACATTTTCCTGGAGGTGTTCATATTGGTTTTCTGAATATTTTACTGGAAAGCGATCACCTAGGCTGTAACGTCATTCCCAGTTTTGAAGTGCCACAAAAGATTGCCTTTGTTTCAAAGGTCGTATGTTTATCCAGTGAAAAACCAGCAGAAGTTTTGCATTGAAATGGTTACACATTTGTCTCTTTATGCCTCAGAGATTGCTTTATAGGGCAGTTTCACTTAGAGACTTTTCAGATAAACATTTGCCAATAATTATAACTTTTGTTTTCTTCTCAAAATGATGTGCAGTGCAGATCTTTATTCAGTGTGATTTTTAAAATGCCTCATCCTTCAGCTTTCGAAACATCAGAGTTTTGACTTTCTAAAGCTTAGAAACTTGCCTCAGTATTACAGTGATTGCTTGATAAGACAATTTTTGTCAGTAAATGCATGCATCCCTGCTGTGTTTGTCCTCGGCTCAATAGCATATTTTCAGACTAACAGCTCCTTCTCCCAAAACTTAACTGGAAAGAGCCTGCATGTTACTTTGGCTCTCAAACGGGTCACACTTCATATGCAAATAAGCTTCCCAAAATGCCACCTTGGACCTGTCAAATGAGTAGTAATTTCTTCGTGTCCATTAAAGAAATCTTCGTGTTGTACATCCTTACAAAGCAGATGTACTTACTTTTACACAGAATTGTAATGAAAATAAGTTTTGTATTTATTTTTTTTGACACTAGGTATTACTACTATTATGTGGTCATTGGAGGCCCTTTACAATGTTTGAGAAACGCATTTGGTTAGGAGCTGCTGAATGTGTTGTAATTAGAATCTGTGTGTGCGTGTGTGTGCGTGTGTGTGCGTGTGTGTGCGTGTGTGTGTGTGTGTGTGTGAAACTATAGAATTAAGAAAGAATGCTTACACTTTTGAAGGGCAGGCTTATGTTTTCCGTGTATCAAGTCATTTGGCTCAGCTCATGAGCAAAAGCAAGATCTGTTGGTTCCCAAACAGGTTTTTAATTGGGACAATTATGAATTAAATGTCAGCAAAAATTTTCAATATAAAGACTTTTTTATTTGCTACATTTATTAAAAAGCATTCAAATGATGCTACTTTTGCAATGGTCACATCTTTTTTTTTTTTTTTTTAGCCTACTTTCTTTTCTTGTGGGAGTCTGGAAGATATATAAATTTAAATGTTATAGTAGCCTGTACAGCAGTAATTCTGTTTCAGCCATCAAATATACCATACCAATTTCAAAATTAAACTCATAGAGTTTAAAAGACAAAAATAAAGCTGGATAATCCAATGGCAGCCACACTCCTGGTTCTATATATATAACAATAATAATCTGCATTAAATGCTACATATTATGCACAGATAAATACATTTCAATTTAATATATTTCATTAATTGATTCCTCCTTCAGGATATACGCGAGCACTAATTCATTTATTCATTCAGTAATCCCCTAAAATATATCTTACTTCATATAATCATCAGATGCGAGTACATAATATAACAGCTTTGTTGCCAGTAAAGTTTATTTTTTATATTTAAGATAACATGAACTATGTTATATAAGTATCAACAATTACATACTTCTGCTCAGAGCATCTGCAGTGTACACTTGAGAAGGTGACAAAGGACCAGATATACTTGTGCTTTGGGATCATTTTAAAAAGTCTTAACTTGTTTTATTATAAAATTACAATAGGATTCATTTGAGAACATCATATGTTAGTTTTTTTTCATTGAGTTTTTTTTCCAGGAAAACCTAAAACTTAACACACCAGCTATGTTAGTACAATATGTATTGGTAATCAGTTAAATTGATATATGGGCAATAAAGATGTCAGTCTAAAAAAATCATAGTAAGTAAATCCATTTTCAGTGAGTAAAAGGAATTAGTAACTTTTTTTGGTAAGGCATTTATTTAAATCCACTGTGTACTGAGGCAGTACAAATTTTTGGCTTTGATAATGAAAATTTCCTAAGCAAAGCTGAGTAACACAGCTAGTAAGAAATAAGGATTATAATACATGATTTGATTATAGTAGGATTATTTAATTGTGGCTAAGTAACTTCAATCATTGTCTTGTGTGTCACTATTATGCCCTGTTGAGGATCATGGTGTAAAATTAACAGGCAGAACTGGGTAGGCGAGACATCTTTTATTATCAAAGGTTTCCAATTCCTATTATTGAATTGCCAGGCACCCTCAAGCCAGCTGAGTAATAAGATACCTACAGCATGCATTATTTCTTCCTAACAGTGTTTAGCCTTGGGATTTGGGCCATGCCCAGCCTCCTCTCCCCCACTTATAAACCTTGTTCATTACTACTTTGAATAGTATAAAGAAAAGTCTGTAGCACCAACCAACAGTTATTTTACAATTGTAATGTAATGAAAATACTGTTCATTAATTTTGGTTGTTCTAAAATTTATTCAAAGAAAAAGAGAACGGTGAAAAGTATACACAAGAACAGTAATGTGTAAAGCTTTTTTTATTATAGTATGGAATAATTAATAAACTTTTTAAGGTTAATATCATTCCTTAGTCTCATTTTGTTGAGAAAAAAAAAGTATAAAGCTTTTAATTGTTTCGCAGTAAATACAAGCTGAAGTCACCTGACTTACTAACAAAATTGACCTAACTGACGAGATCTATTGTGGCTGATCGCTGTCATTCTTAGTAAATGTAAGGTATCACAATTACAAAAAAAAAAAAAAAACCTCTTGAGGAAATGATGTATGTGTTGTTAAGGGTCTGAAGGAGTGTTTTAAAGAATACTCCATCCAAAAATAATTTTTGTTACTATAAACTACATTGGGTAAGTGATGGTCAATTTAAAACTTTAATCTAATGTTTTCATGCAGAATAGAGAACAAAGTTTCTGATAGGCTTCTGTAGTGGTCAGTGTTGGACAAAAGCAAACAGTAACAAAAAAACGAAAAAAAAAACTTCCGTTACTTATATCATTACTCATATATAGACATAGTCCATGTATCAGATCATCCAGGTATATACTTACAGCATCCCAAACATCCATCGTCACTTCGGGGGGGAAAATGCTCTCTTGGATTAATGTAGAACACCTTCAGATGAAATTGAGCATTTGAATTGAAGACTTGCCTCCCTCCCACCTGCGTTCGTTGGTCACAAGTCCAGCCCAGTATTGCCTATACTGTATTGCCATTGTATCTTTAATGACTTAAAGTATGTATTCATTGGGACTTGTCATCTATTTTTTATGCATGTAAAATACAGTATTTCTAAATGAACAAAATGTGTATTGCATATATTTTTTTTTGTTAAAATATTGTCAAATAGTTACTTCAGGTATTATCTTCAAATATCACAAACAAGAAGCCAAAAGCTTCATGGGAGTGACTTTTTGAATTGAAGATGAACCGGTCTCCCTTGTTTGTTGGACAGGACTCCTGTCTTCACTTCAAAAAGTAATTCTCATGATTCTTTAGGTTTTCTGTTTAGAAATTATCAATGCATTATTATAAAGTATTTCACAATATTTTAGCAAAAAAAAAAAACATGCTTTCTGCATGTTTTGAGCATACGCGTATATATCTGGAATGCTGATATAGATTATGGGACATATAACATAATGATTTTTTGTTTTTTATCCTTTTTCCATTAATGTTTTTCACATCATGTGCCATTGTACAGCATTGGTCACTATTGGCTCCTATTATGTCCACATTTTTTTTTCTCTCATTTCTGCATGAAATCATGAGGTTAATTTTTCTAACTATGCAACTGGACTGATTTGCAAAAGCAAAAAGTCACTCTTGTAGAAATAAGATAAAGAGGATAGAAGCACCATAAGCAGCACATGGCCTTAAAGGCCTTTACTTGTACATTGAGTGAGCATGCATTCAGAATTTTTCATATTTTATATTTAAAAAGTAACTCATGGCTGCCAATCTGATGAAATTAATGATTCAGTATTTTTCTGACTTCTGTAGTTTTATTTACTGGCTATATTGGACGTTTATTCATTGTTACTGTTTACACTGACTTTATTAGCAAGTAATTTTTGATGTTTAAAATAAAAAGCTTGTGTGTCTTCCAAAAACCATGCATGTTTCTTTAACCCCCAAGACCATCCCCACCAACCTAGCCCCAAGCTGGTTTAATTAATAATTAATTAGTATTTTTTGCTTTTAAAATAAAAAAAAGGAAGTGTTTAAATATGTAAAATTGTATGAGTTGCCTTTAATAACATACCAAGGACAGGAGATATTAACATAGTGTACTTCGATATGGTACAGTAAAGAATGTTTAGTAAAGAGATGTTTATGGTAATATAATATAGACTAGATAGTTTTCCATCATTGTTTGCGGAAATTAAATCAATATTCATAATCTAAAAATTATAATAGTGCCCTTACTCGTTCCATTTTTTTTATGTTTGTTTTTGGTATTCTGCTAAAGAAAAAAAATTAATGGTGGCACACTTTAGTCACCATTTTGTTATTTACAGACCAGGGGCCTCATGTATAAACGGTTTATAAGCCCGTTTCTTCACTCACATTGCGATGTATAAAAACTAAACTTGGTGTAAACCACGCACATTCTCATAGCAGCACAACCCATTGTGTACATAAGTTTCTGCTTGCTTTTGCAAACTGCCGGCACCCAGCCTCCAAGCATTGCTACTGTTACTGTGTGATTTCCCTTTTATTTTTTAGGTTCACATCCATGACGCGGGCTTTATCAAATACACCAAAATTAACTGCATAGCGTTTATAAATTTAAGGCACCTGATTATAATCAACCTGTAAACAATATAATGGTGCATGGAATTACCAAGCTATTCCAAATACCACAGCTGCTTTAGCTTTGTTACTGTCAGTGCACAGTTCTTTTCACCCATTGTATCTGAGTGTGGAATCAGAGCTCTACGAGAGCTGATAGGAAAGCTCTACGCCGAGTTGTGTCAAAAGCCCTGGAGGCTATTTATAGCACATGCTGCATAAGGAAAGCCACCAGCATCTGCATGGATTCCACTCAGCCATGCACAAAGTATTTGAACTTCTCCCATACGGCAAACACTTCAAAGCATTTCCTGCTTGGACCTCGAGACTCAGAAACAGCTTCATCCCAAGAGCGATAAACGCACTCAATCGGTCCATCAAACACTCCAGATAGAACTGTTTGTACTTACAATTACCTCACTGTAAAGTTGCACTACAGCTGTAATATTGTATAACCTGAGCCACTTTATGAACCATTTGCACTATCTGCACAATATGTATATGTATAGTGTACTTATGCTTTCATACTGTATATTTTTCATTGTTTTATCATATTGTTATTTTATAGAAAAATAAATTTATGGAGGATTTATACTTGATATTTTTCAGGTGAAATTCATTAAAGTATGCATATTACATTATATAGATAAATTAACCTTGTTTAAATGTATATTGTTAATAATTAAACATGTGGGGGCGTGGTGGCATAGTGGTATCAATGAGCTGGCGCCCCGTCCAGGGATTGTTCCTGTCTCGCATTGTATGCTTATTGGGACTGGTGTGACCCTGGATGGATAGATGGGTGGAATAATTAAACATGTGTTACGAAGATTTTTCAATGCTCCTTACAAGTTTTGGAGAATCAGCGTTCTAAACTTACAGCTGGTTTGACATTTATTACAGAGCTTATATTGTGGCGATTGGTTATGTGGAGAAAGAAAACGGAAGGACAGGAATTGGGGGTTGGTACGTTTGACAGAGATGTTACAGTTGCAATAAATTATTTCATCAAGGGTTGTGTGTGCCACAGCGAGCATCTTGTGGGAGGCAATAACAAGCCAGCTCATCACTACTACTGCGCTACTGTGCCCCCCATGTTTAATACATACTGCATTTCATCATGAAAATGATACCAAGTATACCTCTTAGTATTCTAAAATGTTCAAAGAGCTGTAATGTCATGAATGTAATGTATTCTGTATGGAGTTAAGTGCCTGTGCACTCCTGTCTACAAAAGAAAAAGCATGTTTTAATTACATAGTGATTCACACACATTGAATGCGTCTTAGTATTCTAAAATGTTCAAAGAGCTGTAATGTCATGAATGTATTGTATTCTGTGTGGAGTTCAGTGCCTGCATGCTCCTGTCTACAAAATAGAAAGCATGTTTAAGTACATAGTGATTCACACACATTGAACATACAGAATAAGAAGCATTTAATGGGCTTTGAGAAACTAGTAAAGTAAACATCGATTTTAAGATGACGTTTGCGACGTTCTGCTTTTAAGGACAAAATGAACTGCAAGATTAAAGTGGAAATTTTTGAGATTCTAATTAAAATTTCTACCTTTTTTTTCCCTTCACTGTGTTCCTGTTTTTTTTTTCGCTGTACCCTAATATGCTTCCGTATGACACTCAGATGGTAGGCTACAGCTTGCCTTTTCACAGTGACTTTGATATCTGACCACTTCTTTTTCTTATTTCAGGCACTATGTGACTTTCTGAACTCGAACTTTCAAATGTCTCTGCCACTCTGTATCACTTGATCAACTTCCTTTTGTAGTTTATACCACTGCTTAAGTCAATAATTAGTACGTTTTTCCTTGCCTTCACTTCACATTTGCTGAAATTCTTCTTTCCCTGTACTTTTGCCATTGTCTTTTCACAAAATGCTTAACTTAAAGGGCTATTTATATTGATTTGCATATTCAAAGGGGCGTAATTCCAGGAGGCGTTGGTGGGGTGCGGCAGGTGCATGCATGTGTGTTACATTTAATGCTGACCTGAGTTTAAGGAGCAGTAGTGCGTGGAAGTTGGCTTATGCACAGTTTTGTGCATCTGATTTCCCCCACTACCCACCAAAACACTTTTGTCCGTACGCTATGTTTTAGTGTGAATTTTACACATGCCATTATACATGAGACCCCTGGTGCTTTGCAGTTTCAAAGTGTGAATTTTTAAACACTCTTATTTCATTACAGGATCACATGGAGCTGAAGCATAGCTTGACAGCATCAGTCTTAAATGGTACCCCAGTTGATTGAAGACCCCCAAAATCACACATATTAGACAGTTTACAGATGCCATTTATGGATACATATTTATGACAAAAATAAATTACCAAATCAATGAACTGTGAAATGTAACAAATAATAATAAGTGTAAATAATGAAGTATGTTTTTGTTGCTTATTTGCTTTTTAAGAATTCCTTCATAATTTGTTTATATTTACGTGACACCACACACAACATGAAATACACCTTAAAAAGAAAACTGTCATTTTCACCTGTCAAAGCTGAGAGGGTGGGCTCTAGTGAGTGCTGTTTTTTTATTAGTGGATTGTCAGTAGAGTGGACAAAAAAAAGTATCATAGGTACTTTAGATGCAGACTTTAATTCATGAAGCTCTGAATGAATCATCAAAGTATCTACTATTTGCAATAATAATGAACTACCTTTTCTTGCACTCATACCAGCCACAGTCACAACTTTGAGCATGTACCAGTCAAAAAAAACTAATTAGAACCCAACTTCTTCACCTTTCATGGATGAAAATGACTGTTTTTGTTTCAAGGTGTACTTCTTGTTGTGTGTGGAGTCTCTGAGTAAATAAAAGGAGAAATAAGCAACAAAAAAACATTTCATGATACACTTAATTATTAATGCTCACATATCATTTTATTACTATTTGTAACTTTTCATAATGCATTTTATTGTGTGTTTAATTGTGTATGAAATGTTCCTCCGGAGTAATTAAAATAATATGCTAGTTTTCAGATTCTGAGTGGATGTTAGATTGCCTGAAGAAAAGCCATATAGATCTGGGGAAAACTTGGGCAACTCGCAGATTGTGACTTGGCTGAGAGTTGAACACAGCTAAGTGGAGAGCCATGCCCGCCCATAGAGACAAAATATAGTTGATCATTGTTACAGCAGAGCTTTTTATTATAATGTAGTATGTCCTACAAAATATGCTGTGTGAAGTAGTATACTGAGCATTTTGACACTTGTTAAATTTGTTTTAATGGAAAGAACTGTTAACCATTCTTTATTCTTTAATGATCTTTATTGCTCTGATATTTTTGCAGAGTTATGGAGGAAAACCGAGCAGCAAAGGGAGAAGCTGAATGTGCACTTTATACTGTAGAGAGGAGACGAAAGCCATCTCAGACAATACAGAAGGTAACAAGTTTTATATCTATGTCATATGATCACACAAGTGTCAAGGCTGCAACATTTAGAAGTTAGGAACTTGGAAGCAAGTTTGACTGATGGTAATGTAATTACATTTTATATAAACCATCAATGTATGTTAATAAAGGTAAAGCATAAGCATTATTCAAATGAAAGCAAATAGCTTTCTGTTATTTTTTCCACTATACATTCACAAAAGTGCATTTCCCAAACAGTAGTTTAGAATTAAGATTATTCCAGTAATTCACCAGATATTCCAGGAAACTTGACAGAAAATTAGTGTGGTAATAAAGGAGTTTATATAATATAATAGTAACAGCTAAGGTCTCACAGGTGTAAATGTACAGAATAATTTTGAAATTTCTTAAATATTCTATAACCTGAGTTTTTAAAATTTAACTAAACTCTGAATGGTTTCATTAGGCACACTCTTAATCACTTTGTAACAATTTTTAAATTTCTCAAATTGCCGTTTTGTAGTTATACAACAAGATATGTATATGTATTTGTTTGATTAGCATCTGTTAATCTCTAATGAAACTGACGGCCTTTCCAGAACGGTTTAGTTCCTTCATCCCTTTTACAGTATACATTATCCAGAGTGTGGTTTTCTGCTTTGTAAACTCTACAATAAAGGGTAGTGCAAGACTTCAAGCGGGGGAATTGTTTTGGATTGTGGGTCTCTTTATCTGTCATGTGCAGAAGGCTACAGATGTTTTGCACAGAGACTGTTCTAACGCATAAAAATGGAATAACAATTCAGACCTTGGTTCTTGATATGGCTTGACATTTTCGCAAATTCATCAAATGTAATAATTGCACCTACTAATTATCTAGTTACTTGTTAATTCATCAGATTTACTTTTCTAAAAATGTACTTTACAAAAATTTACTTTTGTAAAACCTTTTGGCTCATGCCTTGTCTATACAAGACATGAAAGGACTTGCCTTTATTGCCTTATTTGTCTATGAAACTCTTTTGGTCCATTCAGTTAAGTAGAAGTGCTACAGCTTACACACCTGTAGTCAAGTCAAAAACTTTGACTATAAATACATGTTTACCCTAAACAATTTTTGAATAATTGTCATTTTTTTTGTTTTGAAATTGTGATGTACATAACAGGCAAACTTTGGCTATGTTCACACTGCCATCATAGATGTCTCAGTTAAGATTTCCACCACCACCACCACCCAACCCTAAGTTTGAACAGCAGAAAACTATGTGGAGTCCCATCTTTTCATGTAGGATTTAGACTACAATAAAGATGTGTGACTTGCATATGACTGGAGTTCAAATACTTAAAACGAAATTGTCTGGCAATGTTAAGCATATCAACTGTTTGTAGGCAGATTTAGACACAAGTACTTTATTCAGCCTTCTGAATTTGTCAAATCAAATGTTTTGTGGAAACCGTCCACATTAATGAATGTGGCAGTGATAAATGCAGTTTAAACAACTGGAAATATTTTATTATAAATTCCCCTCCGTCTTTCATGTTTGTGCTCAAATAACACAGAACACGAATGTGGCCTTTTCTCACAGCCTTTGTAAGTGTACTGTGGAGTATAAATATATTAAAAATCCTCACATTTCTTTAGCTCTGAGTTTCTCTAAAAACGATTGTTTAATATGATGTCATATTTTGATGTTTTATATTAAAACATTTTTATCAATAGGATGAGCAACAGGATTCTAATGCACGCTTTCTGAGAAGAAAGCAACGCAGGAGACAACATGCATATCAAACTCGATCTGCCATTGACAGTCATCTTCAGGACAGATTACAGAATACGCATGCCGAAGAAGACTCCGAAATCTCTGAAGATGTAAGTACTAGACATATAGCTGATATGAATTCAGTAAATTAATATTTTTTTAAATAAATTGTTCAGCTTCTGAAGTGTTTGTGTACAAATAGTGGATGCCAATTTTGTGCACTCTAATCAAAATTTCTGATTTTTGGAAATCCAACAGAACTCCAAACAGAGTTCATTCACTGATGCAACAGTATAGACCACTGCGCATGCGCAAAGCGAGTTGCGTAGGCGTGCACGTCCAGCAAGCCGCAAGGTAGCGTCGCTCGCTGCCTCAAAATGAGTGAACAAACAGCGCCAGATGATAAAACAGCCTCGCCATCTACATCGTCAGAGTTAATTGCCAGACGTGGTTCATTCTCACTCGCATGGCAGTGGTTTGGTTTTGAAAAGACTGATGTTGCTTAAAAGACAGCAATCTGCTGCAAACTATGTGGTAAATCGGTTGCCGTTAAAGACAGCTTGACAACTAACTTGTTTCACCATCTGCGAACTAACCACCACATAGAATACGAAGAATACGAAAAGCTTAAGGAGTCGACTGTCCAGCACAAGTCTAAAGTAACCAAGGTACAAGCACAAAAACACACTTGGCAAACTTTAGCGGACTCATTCTGCAAAAAACTGCCTTACGACAAGAAAAGCAACAGATGGCATGACATAACAAATGCCGTCACCAATTACATCGCAAAAGATATGGTGCCAATTCAAGTGGTTGAGAGAGATGGTTTTAAACAACTTTTGAATATTTTAGACCCAAGGTACACACTGCCTGGCTGAAAATATTTCAGTCAAACAGCTCTGCCTAAGTTGTATGATTCGTGTCGCCAAACTCTGGCACATAAACTGCAAAAGGTTTCACATTTTACCACAACGGATTTATGGTCAAGCCGAACATCCGAGCCGTACATCTCCCTGACAGTGCATTTCATTGACGAAAACTGGCAACTGCAAAACTTCTGTTTGCAAACATCCTACTTCCCAGAAGATCACATTGGCGACATCATTGCGCAAGGTCTGAAAGATGCGCTGGCATCATGGTCACTGCGAGAAGACTGCATGGTTTGCATGACAACAGACAGGCTAAAGTTGTCAGTGCACTACAGATTAATAACTGGAAGAGGCTACCTTATTTTGGGCATAGGCTTCATATTGAAATTGGGGAGTAATTTGGGGTTCCTCTATAAAATGCAGTTTATACATGCTACTTCTGCGGTATTCGATGGATGTTTAGATGTTTACAGTATAGTACAGTATGTTAGATTTGTGTTCTTGCTTGCATGCCGCACATGTTCAGTTCATGGCCTGTAATTTTGATGTTCAGGTATTTTATTCCCTGTGCATTTATAGCTTGTTTACATGAATAGTAGGTGCTCTCTTTAATAGTTTTGTTGGTCTCAGTGCAAATGTTTGTGTACATCCTGTAGGCCACTGTTCAGTTATGTACAATAATACATACTGTAATAAGTTGACTGGTGAATTTAATGTTTTTTTTTTTACTTCATCCATCCCCCCCCATCCATTATCGTAACCCCATAACCCAACTGGGGTAGGGGGGTGGGAAGAGCCTGTCCAGGGAACAACAGGCGCAGGCAGGCACCAATCCTGGGTGGGCGCCAACACACCACAGGGTACACACACTCACACAGCCACACTCGCACTCACACAATTACAGGGTAAATTTAGACTCTCCAATCAGCCTACCCTGCACACTTTTGGACTGTGGGAGGAAACCAGAGTCCCCGGCAAAAACCCACGCAAACACAGGGAGAGAGTGCAAACTCCACACAGAAAGGACCCGGGTGTTTTACTTCAGTTTTAATTAAATAAATAAGACCTGTTTTCCTTAACTGTTTCATTAAGCCACAATTAATTTTCTATTACCAAGACCAAGCTAGATCTTAATAAGACTTACAAACACATGTTTAAAGGATGCAGAATATCTTGGAATTATCGTCAAAGTCCCAGAAAATATCAAGATTTTTTTTTTTCCCCAATATCGCACACCCCTACAAAGAGCACAGTTGATACTGTTAAGCATTGTGGTCGTGGTGGTAGCACCAGTAGAGAGAAATGGGGCTTTTTTCTTAAACAGACAGTTTCTTTGGGCAAAATAAAGGGGGAAAATGTAGAAATAATGTAGCACTTTGTAAGAAAGTTTATTAAGGACAGGAAGTGAACCTGCATATTTTTGCATTTAAAGTCCAGTTCCCTAACTGGCACAATGTAAAGTACTGTATACAAATAATATCATGGTCATTCAGGCTGGGATTATGGGCAGCAGGAGGCAGAGTCTGCCATGGTGGCCTGATGCACATTAAAGTAGCCCAAACTTACCATCATACAAAATCTGTATCCATCTATATGTATTTTATCTATTTTGATATATACTGGGTGTCTCAAAAAATGTATACTCACTTTAAATGATTATGAATAAAAGGTTTATTAAGATGCATCTGAGTTTTAGAATTGAAATTAAAGACGACAAATGTAGAATCGGTTAACCTTGAAGTGTTAGAGCTACTGGCTGCTCTGGTCCAGTCACAGTTGATAACGTGGACCAATGGATTTGCAAACATCACAAATCTTTTAATTTGGTATTTTGGCGCATTCTGTTTCATTGACTGTTTTCAGCTTATCAAATGTTGTGGTTTTGTGAGATAAACATTATCTTTGACATGACCCCATTTTTAAAAAAAAAAAAAAGTCCATGGATGTCTAGTGAACACAAGGGCCATGTCTTTGTCCAATCCATTTATTTGGCAAATCTTTGTCAAGATAGGCCCTCACATCATGATGGTACTGGGGAGTTGCTCCATACATACTGCTGGGAATAAAGCTGGTCCTCTCAAATGCATGGCATGACTTATTCCTTCAGCTAGTTCAAATAAACTGCCACCAGTTGCATTGTGGTCTTAATAAACATTGTATTTATAATCATTCAGAGTGTGTATACATTCTTTTTAGTACCCTGTAGATTTTTTTTTTAATTTAAACTGCAACATAAAGATGTTCAAAGGAGTAACAAGGAAAAATTAAGATTATTTTGAGGAATGACATTTTCTTAACTATTTCTAACAGAACTGAAACTAGGTATTGCCATGACCTAAAATAATTTAAAGGTCTGGGGTTTTTTAGATAATTTAACTGTGTTGCATATTAAGTGTTCTAAATAATTAACGTGAAGTAGTAGTTTGATGTTTGTTTTTCTTTTATCGCAATGTCCTGTGTAAAACACTAGTAATTAGATTTCTTACTTTACAGGAATATGACAGGGATGAAGTAAGAAATGCTTCTTCGGAAGAAGGTGAACCAGAGTGGCAAAGTGATACTAGTTCCAGGTTAGACTTTTGTCTATGTTTCAATTAATGTTATAACAAGAAAGTATATTTATGGTAGTTTTATCATTCTTCATAAAATGCTTAATTTGAAATAAGAATGAAATGCTTTCTGAATAAATTGTTTATTTTTTTTAGAAAATAGGCTATTTAAATAATACTAAAGGATTTCTTTTTTTTTTTTGTTTTGTTTTTTTTTTTGGCCTGTGAAAGTGGATTGTAAAGACAATATGTGAAAATATATTGGTTTACTTCTTTCAAATATCTTTTCTTTATGGTAGCTGCAAAGGTTGTTTAGTGTGAAGATGTAAACAATAAGCTGAAAACCAAATGACTTAGTGGTGCTTAAAAATAAGATTTCAGATTTGCTTTTCATGTATTTTTTATTTAACTGTTTGTAATTTTATTTTCACCCTGCAAAAGAAATCCTGATTAGATTCAAAGTAATAACAAAACATGTCAACTATGAATTATAGTGAACTTTGTGATCTTGTACTTTTTATTTTGTGGTTGAGAAAATGCAGGAGTAGACAGAAACCCTTTTATTTTAACTGAAATAGCAGTGAAGGTCCCTTTTTAAATCAAACCTGTAGTTGCTGTAACAACCAGATTATGCTGGAATTTAAATATTAGAAAAACACAATTATACAGAAAGGTGCATCCAGAAAGTATTCACAACTCATCACTTTTTCCACATTTTGTTATGTTACAGCCTTATTCCAAAATGGATTAAATTCATTTTTTTCCTCAGAATTCTACACGCAACACCCCATAATGACAACGTGAAAAAAGTTTACTTGAGGTTTTTGCAAATTTATTGAAAATAAAAAAACTGAGAAATCACATGTACATAATTATTCACAGCCTTTACTCAATACTTTGTCGATGCACCTTTGGCAGCAATTACAGCCTCAAGTCTTTTTGAATATGATGCCACAAGCTTGGCACACCTATCCTTGGCTAGTTTCGCCCATTCCTCTTTGCAGCACCTCTCAAGCTCCATCAGGTTGGATGGAAAGCGTCAGTGCACAGCCATTTTAAGATCTCTCCAGAGATGTTCAATCAGATTCAAGTCTGGGCTCTGGCTGGGCCACTCAAGGACATTCACAGAGTTGTCCTGAAGCCACTCCTTTGATATCTTGGCTGTGTGCTTAGGGTCGTTGTCCTGCTGAAAGATGAACCGCCGCCCCAGTCTGAGGTCAAGAGCGCTCTGGAGCAGGTTTTCATCCAGGATGTCTCTGTACATTGCTGCAGTCATCTTTCCCTTTACCCTGACTAGTCTCCCAGTCCCTGCTGCTGAAAAACATCCCCACAGCATGATGCTGCCACCAGCATGCTTCACTGTAGGAATGGTATTGGCCTGGTGATGAGCGGTGCCTGGTTTCCTCCAAACGTAACGCCTGGCATTCCAACCACAGAGTTCAATCTTTGTCTCATCACACCAGAGAATTTTCATTCTCATGGTCTGAGAGTCCTTCAGGTGCCTTTTGGCAAACTCCAGGCGGGCTGCCATGTGCCTTTTTACTAAGGAGTGGCTTCCGTCTGGCCACTTTACCATACAGGCCTGATTGGTGGATTGCTGCAGAGATGGTTGTCCTTCTGGAAGGTTCTCCTCTCTCCACAGAGGACCTCTGGAGCTCTGACAGAGTGACCATCGGGTTCTTGGTCACCTCTCTGACTAAGGCCCTTTTCCCCTGATCGCTCAGTTTAGATGGCCGGCCAGCTCTAGGAAGACTCCTGGTGGTTTTGAACTTCTTCCACTTACAGATGATGGAGGCCACTGTGCTCATTGGAACCTTCAAAGCAGCAGAACTTTTTCTGTAACCTTCCCCAGATTTGTGCCTCGAGACAATCCTGTCTCGGAGGTCTACAGACAATTCCTTTGACTTCATGCTTGGTTTGTGCTCTGACATGATCTGTCAACTGTGGGACCTTATATAGACAGGTGTGTGCCTTTCCAAATCATGTCCAATCAACTGAATTTTTCCACAGATGGACTCCAGTTAAGCTGCAGAAACATCTCAAGGATGATCAGGGGAAACAGGATGCACCTCAGCTCAATTTTGAGCTTCATGTCAAAGGATGTGAATACTTTATGTACATGTGCTTTCTAAATTTTTTTATTTTTAATAAATTTGCAAAAACCTCAAGTAAACGTTTTTCACAATGTCATTATGGGGTGTTGTGTGTAGAATTCTGAGGAAAAAATGAATTTAATCCATTTTGGAATAAGGCTGTAACATAACAAAATGTGGAAAAAGTGATGCGCTGTGAATACTTTCCGGATGCACTGTATATGGGATTATTTCAACTCTCTGTAAGGCCTTTAATTGGATTAAACGAGTTATGAGAGTGTTGCATTTTTATTTCACTTATAAAAAGGTCTGTATGGGTATTTCCTGTCAATTGAATCTAATTTACATAATACCTGTCAGTTTGTTTTTCCACTTTTTTTCTTTTTTTTTTCTTAATGCTCTTCACTAGTATGTTTGTTTGCTTTTTCTTTCTTTCAGGTTTAAGATTTTTTTTTTTCCCTGTACTTGGATTAGTTTAAATTTGCACATAACCTGGCACTCTATTTCCACACATTTGGTTTGGATTTGTACCCAAACCAAAGGAAAGTAGAGCCTTCAGTGTCTTTAGTTTGTGATTATATCTGCTGTCAAAGTGCTTTGGTGTTAAGAGGTTGAAATGGAAACCTTATCTCTCATTTCCCCCTCAATACTGCTAAGACATAGAATGAGCTGTCAGATACACATGCCTGCGGTGGTATTATGCTACAATCACGTATTGCTGAAAAAGGCAGAAATAGTGCTTTGGAGTGGGAGTTGAGGCCTTCAGCACTATGAAGCACAATGCTAAATTCTTCCCTGTCATCCTTCTATATATAGAAATAGAACAAAAAATTAGGACTTTCTGATCTTTAAGCTTTTACCATTTGGACTTTTTATTTCAGCAACTCGTCCAGTGAGTATTCAGATTGGACTGCTGATGCTGGAATAAATCTGCAACCTCCCAAAAGGCAGACAAGACAGACAATCAGGAGAATAAGCAGCAGTTCAGATGATGATGATCACACCAAAACAGAGAGGAAGTACTCAGAGAAGCGGCGGAGACCCAAACAGACAAGAAGGAAGGTAATTGATTTCAACTTTAGAAAATCAGGGAATGAAGGAGTATGAGAAAAAAGCCACAATTCTAACTTATCTTTCCTCCTATAAATCACAGTTCTTTGCATTTTGATATACAGGTGCTGGTCATAAAATTAGAATATCATGACAAAGTTGATTTATTTCAGTAATTCCATTCAAAAAGTGAAACTTGTATATTACATTCATTCATTACACACAGACTGATGTATTTCAAATGTTTATTTCTTTTAATGTTGATGATTATAACTGACAACTAATGAAAGTCCCAAATTCAGTATCTCGGAAAATTAGAATATCAATTAAGACCAATGCAAAGAAAGGATTTTTAGAAATGTTGGCCAACTGAAAGGTATGAACATGAAAAGTATGAGCATGTACAGCACCCAATATTTAGTTGGGACTCCTTTGGCCTGGATTACTGCAACAATGCGCCGTGGCATGGGTTGATTAGTCTGTGGCCCTGCTCAGGTGTTATGAGAGCCCATGTTGCTCTGATAGTGGCCTTCAGCTCTTCTGAATTGTTGGGTCTGGCGTATTGCATCTTCCTCTTCACAATACCCCATAGATTTTCTATGGGGTTACGGTCAGGTGAGTTTGCTGGCCAATCAAGAACAGGGATACCATGGTCCTTAAACCAGGTACTTGTAGCTTTGGCACTGTGTGCAAGTGCCAGGTCCTGTTGGAAAATGAAATCTGCATCTCCATAAAGTTCGTCAGCAGCAGGAAGCATGAAGTGCTCTAAAACTTCCTGGTAGATGGCTGCGTTGACCTTGGACCTCAGAAAACACAATGGACCAACACCAGCAGATGACATGGCACCCCAAACCATCACTGACTGTGGAAACTTTACACTGGACCTCACGCAACGTGGATTCTGTGCCTCTCCTCTCTTCCTCCAGACTCTGGGACCTTGATTTCTAAAGGAAATGCAAAATTTACTTTCATCAGAGAACATAACTTTGGACCAGTCAGCAGCAGTCCAGTCCTTTTTGTCTTTAGCCCAGGCGGGACGCTTCTGACGCTCTCTCTTGTTCAAGAGTGGCTTGACACAAGGAATGCGACAGCTGAATCCCATGTCTTGCATACGTCTGTGCGTGGTGGTTCTTGAAGCACTGACTCCAGCTGCAGTCCACTCTTTGTGAATCTCCCCCACATTTTTGAATGGGTTTTGTTTCACAATTCTCTCCAGGGTGCGGTTATCCCTATTGCTTGTACGCTTTTTTCTACCACATCTTGTCCTTCCCTTCGCCTCTCTATTAATGTGCTTGGACACAGAGCTCTGTGAACAGCCAGCCTCTTTAGCAATGACCTTTTGTGTCTTGCCCTCCTTGTGCAAGGTGTCAATGGTCGTCTTTTGGACAACTGTCAAGTCCGCAGTCTTCCCCATGATTGTGTAGCCTACAGAACTAGACTGAGAGACCATTTAAAGGCTTTTGCTTTGAATTAATTAGCTGATTAGAGTGTGGCACCAGGTGTTTTCAATATTGAACCTTTTCACAATATTCTAATTGTCTGAGATACTGAATTTGGGACTTTCATTAGTTGTCAGTTATAATCATCAACATTAAAAGAAATAAACATTTGAAATACATCAATCTTTGTAAATGAATGAATCTAATATACAAGTTTCACTTTTTGAATGGAATTACTGAAATAAATCAACTTTGTCATGATATTCTAATTTTATGACCAGCACCTGTATGTGAATGGTTGTGGTTTTAAATGGAAGAAAATTGATCATTTAAACATTTCTGAGCACTAACCTGGAAGATGTACAAGGAATTATTTTCCTTTTAGAAACGTTTTAGAAAAATGTTTTTTTGAAAATTCAACCAAGACATCTAAGTATGCACTCTGCATTGTTTTATCTTATTTCTCTACCAATAAAAGAAAAACAGAACTGCAACTGTGTCTTTTACCTCTATCTTGTACAAGAACTCTGCTGGTGCAAAGATCTGTGTGCATTAGATTTTGAAGAAATGGTTAAGTAAATTTCACTCTCAGATCTTACATATTTGCTGTGATGATATATGACTGAAAGTGAACAATTCTTAAGTATTTGCTTTCAGTGATGGATTACTTTTTGGGTGATTCAAATTCATAGGCTTCCTTTTGATGATAAGGAGACCCTTCTTTTGTCATCTTGTCATCTTTGATACCATTTCACAATTATCTGTTTAGGATAATGAAATAGCAAAATATTTTTTTCTGATGGCTTGATTTTTTTTATTAGCCACTTCAGCACTCATCATAACCTTTTAATTGACAAATAATGCTTATAAGTACTCTTCTCTGATCTTCTTTAATTGATAAAAATAATGTTGCTACAGATTAATAGCTTTTCAATTGCATTAAACTGACAGAGATCTATATATTAATATATATATCTCATATATTTATATATTAATATATAATGTATATGTATCGTATATCTCTATAATCTTGTATGTATGTATGTATGTATGTATGTATGTATGTATGTATGTATGTATGTATGTATGTATGTATGTATGTATGTGTATTAATATACAGTTGACCCTTGACTTAAGAACTCAATTGGTTCGCGAGGGCTGGTTGTAACTCAAGTTGGTTGTAAGTCAAAACTATTTTTCCCATAAGAAATAATGGAAATACCCATAATGCGTTCCGAACCTCCCACAGCAACACTTAACTTTTTTTAATAAAAAAGGGTTGTATAATGTGCATAATTTACCAAACACACCAATAGTTTTTCTAATGTACTAACCAAAAAGTTATAAAAAGTGTCTAGCCTACCAGAAACAACAATTTCATACTGTACTCACCATTTAAGTTGACATTTTTGGCTTGAAGGAGGGAGGAGGAGGAGAATGAAATGGAAGGTGGTTATTGTTTGGAAGGAGTTTCCTTATACAAATCTTTTCTTTGTAAAATTGTCGAGATGGTGGATTTCGACATGCTGTACATATTAGCCAGATCGGTCACACGAACGCCACTCTCATATTTCCACACAATTTCATTCTTCATTTTGATTGTGATCGCTTCCTTTACCTTCGTTACCTTCACTTCCTTCCTTAGCAATTATCGAAATAAATTATATAAATCACTGCACTGACCGAAATTACGTCCACAAACACATGTATCTGAGCTCCAACTGACGCTTACAAATGCTCTTGGCTGTATGTTTACAATCGCACAAGTGGATACATGTGACCGCATTCGGGTCGTAACGCAAGATGTTGGTCGTAATTCAAAACAAAAATTTTGATCGTAAAGCAAGTTGTTCGCATGTCAGGCCGGTCGTATATCAAGGGTCGACTGTATAATATATATAATATATACAGTACTGTGCAAAAGTTTTAGGCAGGTGTGAAAAATGCTGTAAACAAAGAATGCTTTCAGAAATATAAATAATGATTGTTATCAATTTACAAAATGCAAAGTGAGCGAACAAAAGAAAAATCTAAATAAAATCAATATTTGATGTTACTACGTTTTGCCTTCAAACCAGCATCAATTCTTATAGGTACACTTGCACAAAGTCAGGGATTTTGTAGGATTATAGTCAGGTGTATGATCAACCAATTATACCAAACAGGTGCTAATGATCATCAATGTCACACGTAGGTTGAAACACAGTCATTAACTGAAACAGAAACAGCTGTGTAGGAGGCTTAAAACTGGGTGAGGAACAGCCAAACTCTGCTACCAAGGTGAGGTTGTGGAAGACAGTTTCATGTCATGGCAAGATTGAACACAGCAAGGTCTCTCCCAGACAAAGATTTCAAAGCAGACTGGGGTTTCAAGATGTGCTGTTCAAGTTCTTTTGAAGAAGCACAAAGAAACGGGCAACGTTGAGGATTGTAGACGCAGTGGTCGGCCAAGGAAACTTAGTGCAGCAGATGAAAGACACATCAAGCTTATTACCTTTCGAAATCGGAAGATGTCCAGCAGTGCCATCAGCTCGGAACTGGCAGAAACCAGTGGGACCCGGGTACACCCATCGGAGAAGTCTGGCCAGAAGTGGTCTTCATGGAAGAGTTGCAGCCAAAAAGCCATACCTCCGATGTGGAAACAAGGCCAAGCAACTCAAGTATGCACGAAAACCTAAGAACTGGAGTGCAGAAAAATGGCAGCAGGTGCTCAGGACTGATGAGTCAAAATTTGAAATATTTGGCTGTAGCAGAAGGCAGTTTGTTCATCGAAGGGCTGGAGAGTGGTACAGTAATTAGTGTCTGCAGGCAACAGTGAAGCATGGTGGAGGTTCCTTGAACGTTTGGGACTGCATTTCTGCAAATGGAGTTGGAGATTTGGTCAGGATTAATGGTGTTCTCAATGCTGAGAAATACAGGCAGATACTTATCCATCATGCAATACCATCATTTATTCTGCAGCAGGACAACGACCCCAAACATACAGCCAAAGTCATTAAGAACTATCTTCAGCATAAAGAAGAACAAGAAGTCCTGGAAGTGATGGTATGGCCCCCACAGAGCCCTAATATCAACATTATCGAGTGTGACTGGGATTACATGAAGAGACAGAAGGATGTGAGGAAGCCTACATGCACAGAAAATCTGTGGTTAGTTCTCCAAGATGTTTGGAACAACCTACCAGCCGAGTTCCTTCAAAAACTGTGTGCAAGTGTACCTAGAAGAATTGATGCTCTTTTGAAGTCAAAGGTTGGTCACACCAAATATTGATTTGATTTAGATTTTTCTTTTGTTCATTCACTGCATTTTGTTGATTGATTGAAAATAAATATATATACACTCACAGCGCATCACTTTTTCCACATTTTGTTATGTTACAGCCTTATTCCAAAATGGATTAAATTCATTTTTTTCCTCAGAATTCTGCACACAACACCCCATAATGACAACGTGAAAAAAGTTTACTTGAGGTTTTCGTAACTTTATTAAAAATAAAAAAAACTGAGAAATCAATTACAGCCTCAAGTCTTTTTGAATATGATGCCACAAGCTTGGCACACCTTTCCTTGGCCAGTTTCGCCCATTCCTCTTTGCAGGACCTCTCAAGCTCCATCAGGTTCGATGGGAAGCGTCTGTGCACAGCCATTTTAAGATCTCTCCAGAGATGTTCAATCGGATTCAAGTCTGGGTTCTGGCTGGGCCACTCAAGGACATTCACAGAGTTGTCCTGAAACCACTCCTTTGATATCCTGGCTGTGTGCTTAGGGTCGTTGTCCTGCTGAAAGCTGAACCGTCGCCCTAGTCTGAGGTCAAGAGCGCTCTGGAGCAGGTTTTCATCCAGGATGTCCCTGTACATTGCTGCATGTCATCTTTGCCTTTATCCTGACTAGTCTCCCAGTCCCTGCCGCTGAAAAACATCCCCACAGCATGATGCTGCCACCACCATGCTTCACTGTAGGGATGGTGCCAGGTTTCCTCCAAACGTGATGCCTCGCATTCACACCAAAGAGTTCAATCTTTGTCTCATCAGACCAGAGAATTTTCTTTGTCATGGTCTGAGAGTTCTTCAGGTGCCTTTTGGCAAACTCCAGGCGGGCTGCCATGTGCCTTTTACTAAGGAGTGGCTTCTGTCTGGCCACTCTACCATACAGGCCTGATTGGTGGATTGCTGCAGAGGTGGTTGTACTTCTGGAAGTTTCTCCTCTCTCCACAGAGGACCTCTGGAGCTCTGACAGAGTGACCATCGGGTTCTTGGTCACCTCTCTGACTAAGGCCCTTCTCCCCTGATCGCTCAGTTTAGATGGCCGGCCAGCTCTAGGAAGACTCCTGGTGGTTTCGAACTTCTTCCGCTTACGGATGATGGAGGCCACTGTGCTCATTGGAACCTTCAAAGCAGCAGAACTTTTTCTGTAACCTTCTCCAGATTTGTGCCTCGAGACAATCCTGTCTCGGAGGTCTTCAGACAATTCCTTTGGCTTGGTTTGTTCTCTGACATGAACTGTCAACTGTGGGACCTTATATAGACAGGTGTGTGCCTTTCCAAATCATGTCCAACCAACTGAATTTACCACAGGTGGACTCCAATTAAGCTGCAGAAACATCTCAAAGATGATCAGGGCAAACAGGATGCACCTGAGCTCAATTTCGAGCTTCATGGCAAAGGCTGTGAATACTTATGTACGTCTGCTTTCTCAATTTTTTTATTTTTAATAAAGTTGCAAAAATCTCAAACATTTTTCACGTCATCATTATGGAGTGTTGTGTGTAGAATTGAGGAAAAAAATGAATTTAATCCATTTTGGAATAAGGCTGTAACATAACAAAATGTGGAAAAAGTGATGCGCTGTGAATACTTTCCGGATGCACTGTGTATTTGTATATATGTGTGTGTGTGTGTGTGTGTGTGTGTGTGTGTGTGTGTGTGTGTATGTGTATGTGTATATATTATATAAACTACTATACTACATATTATGAACATGTTCTTCTTAAGTTTGCATATGATGGATTTATGTCCAAGTGTCTGTTTCTGCTATCGATTTCTTGTTTTTAGCATTAAAGAGGACTGTGCGCAAATTGTTTGTGTGCTATTCTGGCACCTGACTTGGCCAGGATGCGCACTGTACCTTCAGACACCTTGTGGTGATAAAGGAGTGAGTGCCAGGTGGGGTGGGGGTTCTGATTCAGGTCGATTTGTTTGCGGAGTTTTTTGGCGTCTTCTGTGTAAGCTCCGATTTAATGAATGTTTTTGAGTATCCATTTGAAGTGAGAATTAATGCTAAAAACAAGAAATCGATAGCAGAAACACGAAACGCAGTTTATAGCATTCCATGCAGTTCTTGCTCAACGGTATACATAGGACAAGCTTGAAAAAGAATCGCAACACTTATACAGGAACATTGCAACGCCGTCCGAAGAAAGGACTCACTTTCATTGTTCTACACGCATACTAAATCAACAGGACATGCATTTAACTGGGACAATGTAGAAGTAAAATTTAAGGCCAGTACTAAAAGTGGCAGAGAGCTGGATGAATCTTGGTTATCAAATGAGAACGCCATCAACAGACATTTGGACATAAATCCAGCATATGCAAATTTAAGAAGAACATGTTCATAATAAATAAACTGTACACCCAATACCCCCCCCCCCCCCCCCCCCACTCACACTGACTTAGCCACCCCCACCCCCTCCACGTAATGTTTCGCTATATATTGCCTTTGATTCTTGTAAGTCTAAGCATTATCCTCTGATGAAGACACCTGGTAGGGGTTGAAAGCTCAGTAATAAAAACTACTTTATGATACGTGATTCATTTTTTCTCCCTTTGTGGATCTCCAGCTGCAAATATATATATATATATATTATATATTTCTCTTCTGGTTCGTCCTGCTTCCACTTCAAAACGGGTCCCAACCAAACGCAGCCGACACGGCATTTCTCGATTCCTATTCGTCCTCTTCCATGTCGTGCACTATACTGGCCTGCTGAGCCTAATACATCCAACAAGTACTTGAAGTGCTGCCACAACGGTTAAGTAGCTTTACCACCTTTGCAGGAGTCACCTGTGTCTTTACAACAGCTTCTTACACAGCAAACATCAGAAGCTGAAAATTATCGTGAACACATTCGAGAATACAACTCTTCTCTAGCATTTGCTTCCATAGGTGCACAGATAACTCAACCTTCTGGCCATGGACCATACTGTTTTAAAATACATGGGCAAATTTATCACCAAATCTCTCCACTATACGCTAACACTTCTACCTCTCTAGGATATGGACAGTTGTATGTATTTGACACAGTGGAAGCTACTTAAGGACTATTACAAAAATAAAGCAAACCCTGTATGCAGCGAAAATGTACTTCTCCAGCTAGATTCCATGCTCAGAACCATTAACCCCTTCGCTAAATCATACAAACACATGCATGAAATCACTCAGTCCAATCCAACAGCATCTGTACTAATGGTTGTCAAGGAAAACCCTAGGCAGGATTTACGACGATACAATGCCACTACATGTCACACCGATGTTGCAGCGATTTTCGTCGGAGAAAATGGCGAACAGCCTGCCGAAAGGTACATTTGCATCTATCCCAGAGGCAACTCCTGCAAACAGATTTCCACGCTCAATATGAATTGCGATCCCGTGATTTACCCACTTTTATTCCCTTATGGAGACATTGGCTGGCACAAAGATTTTCAACATGTTCCCAATAAAAGAACCACCAAACGAATAAGGCTTACTCAATGCCAATTTTACGCGTACAGATTAGCAATGAGGAATACATTTAGTATTTTGCACTCCAGCAGCAAACTATTCCAACAGTACGTCGTAGATGCGTATGTTAAAACAGAGAGCGCGCGTCTCAACTATCTCAGATTACATCAACAAGATCTGCACATGGAACAATACAAAGGACTTTCAGACGCACTGCAAGCAAACGCTGAAAATAACAACGTTCGTGTAGGCAATACGATCATATTACCGTCCACATTTCCAGGAAGTCCAAGATACATGCAACAAAACTATCAGGATGCCATGGCCATAGTACGTAAATTCGGAAAGCCTGATTTATTTATCACTTTCACATGTAACCCTGCTTGGCCAGAAATTCTACATGCATACTGCGTCTTTCAAGAAGTATTTATTTCTTCTTGATTTCTGAATTCCTTTCTCATCTTTCTCTTCCTTTCCGTTCCTATTCTTACACTATTCCGTTCCTATTCTTAATATACTAGCAAAATACCCGCGCTTCGCAGCGGAGAAGTAGTGTGTTAAAGAGGTTATGTAAACATATATATACATATACATATCTACATATACACATCTACATATACATTATATATATATAATATAGTGCGTTGTAACACGGTCTGTGATTGTTACATGGGAGGGAGACGACAAATCACAGCTTCCCGCTTTCTAATCGGGCCTGTGATTGGTGCTTTGACAGATGCCCAGATCCCACAGTATTTCCCCTTAGGAGAGGCGTTAGGCAAGTGTAATTGAATAGCGGTGCTGCAAGTTTAGCTTTACACCTGTTTTTAAGGCTTATTGACTGAAAGGGGCTTTCATGAAAAAAGTTAGGGCTTTGCTACAGGATACACCCTCCACAAGTTAAGGAAGTAAAAATAAAGGTATATTAAGTTTGTATGCGGGCGGTATGGTGGCGCAGTGAAAGGTGCCAGTTAGGAGACCCGGGTTCGCTTCCCTGCGTGGAGTGTTCTCCCCGTGTCTGTCTGGGTTTCCTCTGGGCGATTCTAAATTGTCCGTGGAGTGTGGGTGTGTGCGCCCTGCGGTGGCTGGCACCTTGCCTGGGGTTTGTTTCCTGCCTTGTGCCCTGTGTTGGCAGGGATTGGCTCCTGTATTTAGGATATAGCGGGTTGGATAATGGATGGATGGACATTTGTATGCATAGCCCATTTGCCCGTTTTCGTTTTTTTTCTTTCTTTCTTCAGTAATATTTCAGCAAACCCGGAGCTTGTCAGTTCAAATCCTGGTACTGACACCACTGTGTGACCCTGAGGAAGTCACTTCACCTGCCTGTGCTGCAAAAAACAAAAGTAATGTAACAAATTGTACCTCAGATGTTGCAAGTTGCTGGAATAAAGGCATAAGTCAAATAGATAAATATGTATTATACACATAGGAACTATTCATTTATTTTCAGTTAAGTCATCTGCAGCAAACCTTTATAAATGAGGGTTTCTCCTTTTTAGATAGTGCAAACTGTTTCTTCTTCCTTGAGGTTTTCTCTTGGAGAGCTTTTTTCATTTCATTGAAAATTAAAGCAGCAGCTGCCAAAATATGTAGCTTTCTTATTAATTTTTCAACATTGTGTAAAATACTTTATAAAGTAACACAAAAGGTTTAAATACTGGTTATCCTTTTACACTAAAATATTACTAAAGAGATACAAAAAAAGTAAAATGCATATGTTCTTTTTCTTTAAGGAGATTAAATATTACTGAAGAAAGAAAAAAAAGAAAAAAACTAAAACAGCTAAATGGGGCTATGCATATGAACTTAAAAGGTTTAAATAAAACAGAAATATATACCTTTTATTTTTACTTCCTTAACTTGTGGAGGGTGTATCCTGTAGCAAAGCCCTAACTTTTTTCGTGAAAGCCCCTTTTCAGTTAATAAGTCTTAAAAAGAAGTGTAAAGATATTAACAATCAGCAAACCCACCAAGACATGGAATCGTTTAAATCAAGGCGCGAGTCGAAAAACACCATCCCATACTATTAGTTAACGATTAACACATTTCTATATGTATTGTAAGCATACAATACAACTGATAATATGTTGCGCTTATTTATCTGGTGTACCGACATTTTTGCGCGTTTAACGGCTGAAATCCAACATGGTTTGTGCCCTTCAAAATGAAAACAGTTTGCATTTATCTTTTTAATAAAAGGCGAGCTTCTAAGCCTGAGAAATCACCCCGTAAATGCACACGTTTAATTGCACATGTGTTAATATGTATGCTTACACAGTATTAAAAGACACTCAAAAATTAACGTCATTTACCTTCGTTCCTGCGTTTGACTCGTGCTGTAAATCTCTTCTTCCTAACTTTTGTAAGTAAGCTGTAAGGAATGAGCCTGCCAAATTTCAGCCTTCCACCTACACGAGAAGTTCGAGAATTAGTGATGAGTCAGTCAGTCAGTCAGTGAGGGCTTTGCCTTTTATATATATATATATATATATATATATATATATATATATATATATATATATAATAATATATATATAATATATGACAGCAACACTCATAACAATGACAACACAATTACATTGACAATCATGTTACGTTATTTTTAAAATGTTTCCTTTCATAACCTCTTTAACACACTACTTCTCCGCTGCAAAGCGCGGGTATTTTGCTAGTGTATATATATATATATATATATATATATATACACACACACACATACATATATATAGGGAGAAAAAACGAATCACGTATCATAAAATAGTTTTATTCCCAAGCTTTAAACCTCTATCAGGGGTCTTCATCAGAGGGTAATGTTTAGACTTACAAGAATCAAAGGCAATATATAGCAACACATTCAGTATTGGGGGTCGGCGGTGACTAAGTCAGTATGATCGGGGGGGGGGGGGGGGGGGGTGTTGTATCGTTTAATTAATGTGCATATGTCCTTCTTAAGTTGGCATATGC